>NC_057808.1:135868538-136153017 GCF_018294505.1 Triticum aestivum
TTTCTCATTACTGATAGGCCATTTTCTGGTCCAGCCGAATGAAGCTCTCCTCGTCGTGAAAGATTTGCAGCCCAATAGGCCTGGCAAAGCGACTTACTTGGCAAATCACAAAAAAACTAGGCTAGCCATTTTCAGAAAGAAAAAAGAACACTACTGGGCTGGTCTGTGGTAAACATAAAAGAGAAGGCTGTCTAGACATGCCAGAGTGCCCCACACAACCCAGTTGAGACCCTGCTTCCGTCTCAAAAACAAATTTGATAAATGCCACAACAAATATGGCGATTCATAAAAATGCCACTGTAATTTCCAAACTTTAAAAAATGCCACTGCAATTTTTGCAAACTTTGGAAAACGCCACTACAATTTGCAAACTTTGAAAAACGCCACTCCAGACTTCGAAAAATGCCACTGGGGATGGCATGAAATGGCATTTTTCAAAGTTTGGAAATTGCAATGGCATTTCTTAGAAACACCAGATTTGGAGTGGCATTTATCAAATTAACCCAAAACAAAAATAACTGGGCGAGCTGCTGGGTCCCTGATGTCAGCCGCTCGTTGTGCAACTCTCTCGTTTATTGACTACATTGACAATGGCATGGGACCCAGATGTCAGAAATCCATTACGAGGAGCCATTTTTTATTGGATTGAAATAAGGAGGCACTTTGCTTGCGTACTGCCATGACCTTGGCGGGTCCCTGCTGTCATCCTCTCCACGTACAATCATCTCCTGGTTGTGTACGCGTCAACTTGGTAGGCCCACAAGTCAGCCTCTAAACCCGTGGAGGACAAATACAACCCATTTAAAAAAAGAACAGCCCATTCCATATGTTCAAACGGAAAGTTCAACATTCAAAGCAAAGTAACAGGTCTGATCCACATATAGAATACTGAACTTCCACGTTGACAACCATCATAGCCAAGTTAACTATCTACTTCCACTAATACTCTAGTAGCGTACAAGTACTAACTTACTCTTAGCTAACTAGACGATGCCGGCCGCCATCTGCGGTACACGCTAAATGCCGGCACCGGCGTCCTCTGCCTCGCCTCGGACTTTCCAGAGGTGCGATAGGGCGCGTTGCTCGCGCGCGTTGGCCCTTTCCATGCCGGCGTGGTCCGACGAAGCTTCGGCTTCTAAGCGGGAAACCCAGTTGACAAGCTGGTAGTAAAAATCGGCGTCGCGAACGCGTGCGTGCCCGATAGCCTCCAGGGCTATTTGCCGGGCGCCGGCCTCCACATAGTCGGCCCACGTGCGGGCGCTCTGCTCACGACTCAGAGCGTCGGTGCGCTGCTGCTCCATGTCCCGCTGGCGCGCAAATCGGCGATACGCTGCTCATCCGCCAAGCGGTCGCTCTCCAACAACTCCTGCTCCTCCGCCAGGCGGTCGCGCTCCAACAAGTCCTCGATCTCCGCATTGCCATCTAAAGACCGATAGAATGCTTCCTCCCTCCGTCTGCCTTCCGGTGAAAAACCGAACACTAGTTCCGGCGGTGACCGCCTCCGGCCACGCCTATCGCGGACGGGCGGGGGCATGGCGGACGTGGCGAGAGCGAGGATAAGTGGCGAGCAACGTTGGGCCGATGGGGGCTTATGAGGATAGGGCGAGTTGGGTCATGGTGCCACCATAGAAGGCCGAGAAACAGTACTTATAAGCGGAAGGTAGCGCGACAGTCATCAGAATTCAATGCATAGTGAAGCAGGCATGGCTTAGCGCGCCAGCTTGCCGTGGAAAACTAGAGAAACTGAAATTCTGACTGTGCCGTCCCGTCCCGTCCGTGCTGGGTCGCACGCCGGCCTTACGGTCAAACGAGTGCACTCGAATCATCTCCCTCCTTGTCAATAATGATTCCACGGATTTGAAAGGCCTGCAACAATTAAAGCGCATCTTTTTCGCATCAGTTAGCTGCCTTAATTACGGCCGGCTGCATGCGGGCACTCAAAATCGCTTGCAGCCAGTACGCGGAGCAGCATGCAACGAGTCACAGCCGAGGGCATTAATTGATGAACTTTAGCTGGGAGATAAGGCATTTGCGAACGTTTTTGCTAGCAGTTTCTTCAGATTCGCATGGCATTTTCTTTAGAGCAGCTTGTCAGTTTCTTCAGAGGTAGGCATTTCTATTCAAAAGACTACCACTTCGGATCTTGCGTCGCAACCAAAACAGCCAGGAGCGCATTAGTAGGCTAGCTAGTGATCGATCGGTAACTTGTAAACACTGAGCGAACATATATAAAGAACTGTTAATGCATCTCAATGATTCACATATCATATACAAATATGTAGCTCCAAAAGCAAAGATCAGCCACAACTAAAACCAACTAGTATGATTCCCATACATAAGATCAACATGTTAATGCATCTCAATGATTCACAGATCATATACAAATATGTAGCTCCAAAAGCAAAGATCTAGAAAAAACATATGTTCTTCCTACTAACATGGATGCTTCTCTTAGCCAACATTCAGTACAGACTGAATGACAAATTTGTTTGTGAAGTCTACAATTCCTCTTGCAAACGTAAGTGGTTTCACCAACAGCCGGAACCATGGGAATGAACCACACATGATGGAGGAACATCCACTGCAATATGATTTGGTCTTCTCTTGATCACACGGCGAGACTATTTTCGGAATACAAACTTTAACTTAGGCAAAATGATGCCCATTGTATAATCAGACCAAAGCAATGAAGCACGTAGTGTTGGCCAATAAATAGTACAGTACTACTTTTCTGCAGTCCATGAAGTGACTATCCAATCTTTCTGTGTCTATTTTCAAATGGCACTGCATGCAGTGACTATACTATTCTCTTGTGTAGTTCAAGCAAAATTGCGGTCACTTTGTGTGTTTGCTAAATAGCAACGGGCAGACATCTTTGTCTGCACAAATATCAAGCAGCTAGTAAACATATACCCACCTTGTATTTTCGGTTTAAACATGTCTCTTCCGCTTAGATCTGTCATGTTTTGCACTGGACAATTTGATACAGTCATGTTTTGCCCTGGACAATTTCATACTGAATTGATTTGCTTGTTCAGAGCAGAAATATAGCGCCTATTCTTCATCAGACCAATGATATCCATGTTCGCAGTGATGGAAGAGGTGAAATCGATACAACCGAAATTGAGCATCTAGTCATTGAATCATGTCCTGCACCTCCAATGTAGGTCCACCCTGCCAATAAATTCACATGCAAACCACTAGTATTACTATCTAATGACAGTACAAAAAGAGTAGCAAGATAGTAGCAAACCATGTACCTTCTTAATGAACAGCTCATAGTGCCACCAATCGGATATAAAGGTTTGGGAGAAAACATGCTCCTAATGTTGAACCAGTTGGACCTTTTGTGGAGTCCCACTAAACTCGAGCATCCCTGTTTGCATAGATATTGAAAGTGTGATTACTATAAAAGTGGCACTAGTTGAAGCATAGACTCACAAATATAAGCATTCCAATTTCTTAATGGGAAAAGGTAGCAAGACTGTTTCTAACCACCTTTTTGGAGGAATAAATAAGGCAACAGAGGCTGATGTCAGAAAGGCATATATAGTTCTTTCTGAAAGAATGATCGATTCCTGACCTTTCCTCTTCTTTTAAGCATATTTTTTGCAGTTCAACTAAAATGAAATGCCATCACCGCCTTGACAATTCAGTGACACTGTACAAAAGGAAATGACTTAACATTACATCATGATGTCAGGTATGTAGTCGACAGGCATTAGAGACAAACTTACAGACCTCCTCCGATAACATAATATTAATTTTAACAAATGTGTGACTAGCTTTACCGGGATAATTTGAGTGAACTCTACACCCTCTGTTCCGTAATATAAGAGGTTTTTGCGATTCAGTTTAAAGTACCCAAACGTCTACTAGTATTTAAAAAAACAGGTAGTAGTTTTCTTGAGCACATATCTGGGAAAGCTTGCCACCCTTTATTTATGTCCATACGCTAATGCAACACCATTCGAAATTTTGAATACTACAAATATACACTAATCCAGTGGCTAGTGCAATAGTAGAGTAGTTATTTTATTACAGGGTACAGTACAATGGTTTTACTGAACAGATTTCATTAAACTCTGGCACTGGAAGATTTCTATAAGAATTAACAATACAAAATGTAAAGGTAACACGTTTCAGCATTGGTATACTAGCTGTGCATGAGCATTAAACCAAATACAAAAGTCTAAAGGTAACTAGCATTATTAACTAATGACAGTATAAAAAAATTGCAAACCATGTACCTCCAAGGTAAATATCATTTCGAACTCGGGGGGACCTTAAAAATTGCTATCCCAATCTTGATAAGCGATCAAACATAAAAACTTGATCGAACGAATCAAGAGAACAGCCGGAGGAGGAGGTGCCCACTCTTAACCTTTCCTCTTGTCTTCATAATTTTTTGTGCAGTTTAACCAAAATAAAATGACATCAGCGCCTTGGCATTTTGGTGACACTGTACAAAAAAATTAACTTATCTCATGAAAATGAGGTATGTAATCTATAAGCATTAACATTGCAAATATCTGAAGGTAGTAACAAGTTTCATCGTTGGTATACTGGCTGTGCAACATCATTAGAATGCCTTAGTTGAAAAATCTTTAATACATCCACAATCAACAGCTAACCCTGAAATAATCCAGTGACATTAAATGGCATTGCTTAAATTTATTGGTGGCATTAGACTGAGTGCGGCATAGTTAAATGTGGCATCACTTTAGCAGTAGCATTGCTTGACTTGACTGCTGGCATTATACTAACAGCAAAAAAGTTAGACTAAGAGCATGCGAGGCCCATTCGGACAGTGGGCGCACCAGTACGATGTACCTCCACGGACGCATAGAGTGGTGAGGGAGGTATGGTTGCCCAGAGCAACAAATATCCAGGCAACATATGTGGATTACGTCCCATTTTTGTTATGTTTAGCCACCTTTTTCCTATGTGAGGACAACAAACCGATCGACCTGGTCATTCTCT
Source organism: Triticum aestivum (assembly GCF_018294505.1). Classification (NCBI taxonomy): domain Eukaryota; kingdom Viridiplantae; phylum Streptophyta; class Magnoliopsida; order Poales; family Poaceae; genus Triticum; species Triticum aestivum. The sequence goes on from NC_057808.1 coordinate 135,873,522, forward strand.
ATTGCGTTGTCATGCCTTTCTACCCTTCTTCAACCAAGAGACATGAGACTCGTTCCTTAGCTACTGATTTCCCCATTCTCAACCTAGATGCGGGTTCGATGCCAACTCTCTTGGACAGTACAGTCTCCCTTCCTTTCCGTATTCAACCCAGACATGGATTAGTCTGAATGAAGTAGGGTTTCCTTTAATAGTGAAATTAAGGTTTTCGTCTGCGTGACCAGCAGAGCAGAGGATAGCAAATTGGGAAGATGGTGGAGTGGAAAAAGATCCACATGCAGCGACATGGCAGATGGGGCAATAGAACAAGGGTATGGTTCGAAAAGAGGTAGCATACCTGAGGGTCGGCGCAAAGTGGCTTCGCTCGTGGTCATCGTCCTCCACACGCACTACGACAACGAGCTTGGGGACGGAGGCCATCCCGTGCGGGCGCTAGGTCTGAGAGGACGTATAACATCCCAAAATTCTAAATTTTGGAATGTTATAATAAATAGATAGATTTGATTGATTGTTTGATTGATTGAGTGAAATTGAGTGAAATTCGAAACTTTTGAAAGTTAAATGAGAGGGAATAAGAGGACTTTCCCAAACTTTCATTTTTGCTTTTATGATCTTCGTAAATTCAAATTATTTTCACCACAAAACCCTAGAGAGAAGATGACATGACTTCTACCATTTATTTAAATGAAAAGGGGGTGCTGAAAATATTTGAATATCATTTGAAAATATTTCCAATTCAGAAACTTCAAGCAACTCAATGATTTTCATGAGAGAAGATAAAATGACTTCTTCAAAACATATGCAATATGAGTTGGAAGTTTAAAAGGATCTAATTTAAAGTCCTTTGGAAATTATTTTCAATTTGGAGTATTTGGGATTTATTAAAATTATTTTTCTCCAAAATAAAAATATATGGAAAATAGGGTAACATGATTCCCTACAATAGAAAATTGGAGAGAAATAAATTTGAAATCATTTTGGTATTTTTAAAATGATTTTTTATAAGGTTTTATTGAACCAGTAGCACTCTTTGATTTATTTGGATTTGTGAGGATTTTATTTGATGTTGGAAAAATGTTCAACTTGTAGAAAATCTTTTTCTGAAAATTTTGATATATTATATGCCTATAGTTTGTTTTCATTTTATTTAGTTTATATTATTTTTTCTTTGTATGTCTTTAAAAAAAACCTTTCCCCACCGACTGGGCCGGCCCAGCTCCAGCCCGGCCGCGGCCCCGCCAGCCCCTCCGCTCGCCCGTTCGTCCCCGAGTCGGGCTCCCGCACGCATCCCGCGCCGCTGCCATGACGAGGCCGGACTCCGCCGCCGCCTCGACTTGCCCCTCCCCCACGCCACTGCCTCCCCCTCCGCCTTTAAAAGGCGAGGACCCCGACCCTCTCTCTCCCCCTCATCTCGCGCCGCCGCCGCCCGCGCAAAGCCTCGCCGGAGTTACGAGCTCTGACGAGATCTGCCGCCGCCACCGCGCCCCGTTCCGCCTTCCTCGCCCAACGCCGATGTTGCCGTCGCCTTCGCCTCGCCGCGCCGCGCCTCCCCGTGCTTCGACCCGAAGCAGCCGACCGCCGGAGCCGCCTCCCCGCTCGCAGCCGACGCCATCGCCGCCGTCCCACCTCGCCGACGACCTCCACGCCGCGGTAACCGTCGCCTCTACCCCTCGTCCGTTTGATCCAGATTCGACGGCCCAGATTAGATCGATCTTGTTTTTCTTATTTCGAAACGGTATGTGTTAGTTAGTGAACGTTCACTCTATTAGCCCCGCAGCGAACGGTTTTCCAGCTTGTCGTTTTCTGACACGTGTCCAGGGACTTAGTTGTAGATTGTTTTTTTTCAGATTAGTCCTTAATCTTAAAACCTTCACAACTTTTCGCTCGTTTGTCCAAATCCAGCGAAACCAACGCCCACTTCTTCGTTATGATCCCCTCTATCCAGTAAAACAACTTGAACATGTTTTGAAGGTCTTAAAATTTGAATTCAAACAGATTTGTATTCAAACTTCTTTTGATCATAACTTGAGTTTTATAACTCCGATTTAGTTGATTCTTTTTGCAAATCGAAGCACTTGACCTAAACTTTCTGATAAGGCCAAATTCACATAATTTTGGTACTGTTAGAAATTGTTTTATGTTGCAAGAGTTATTCGATTGGTTTTGGTGTTTTCTGAAGTATCTTCTTCGTTCTTTCTCATCTTTTGAGTGATTACTTATGTGTGGTTACCATTGCTTGCTTACGATAGATTGACCGGAGTGTGATGAGTAGAACTATCAGGAGTTTTGAGTGCGGATCATCTTCTTCAACATTGCAGGCAAGTTCACACTTTGATCATACCTCTTTACTACCCAGTTTTATTGCATTAGACCAATCCTCAAACATTGCATGATTAGGATCTAATTAAATTGTGGGTATTGGGAAGTAGATGAGGTAGTACCCATTGCCCTGTTTATTATCAAAACCTTGGGAGTTACTTCTACGTTTGCTTATATCGTTATGCTATGCTAGTAGACGTGGATTGGGTTTGAGTGTTACCATGACAGATGTGAGATTGTTAATTAATGGTTAAACTTAAGGTGGCAACTAAAACACACATCTGGGTGGATTGAGGTACCTGGGTATTCCAGGATTGCCTGTTTTTCTTTGGACCGCCACCCAGGCTCAAAGGGATCATGAGATTATTCATGCTGGAAACTTCTGTGTGCAGCCACAAGCTATTATGGGCTCTAGCATAGTTGATTAAGTCGTGTGAACTCTTACAGTGGTAGACTAGCAGATGTAGGGGATGTAGGTGGTACGGTCTACCCATCGTAAGGTGCTAACGCTTCTGAAAGACTGTGTCTCGGTCATCCGTTTCTCAAACACCATGTAGTGCGAGAAATCCAACGGAGGAGATCGAGTCTTGTGGGGAAAAGTGCACAAACCTCCGCAGAGTGTACAAACTAATCATGATTAGCCGTGTCCCCGGTTATGGACAATTTTGAGTCTCTGGTCTTTGGATATTCATATTGATCTCATCATGTTACTTTAATTAATCTTGTTGGGTTAATGATGATACTTAATTGGGATTGAGATGCTGTCAACCATCTCAATGTTTCACAACCACCATGATAGTTAAATAAAATTTATTCCTTTGCAGTAGGGAAAAATTGGCTTTTCGCAAAAACATTATAACCATAGAGCTTTTCCACCAGCCATATATGCATGTAGTGATAGCCTTTGTTCATCATTTCTCTATGGTGTGAATTTGCCAGCATATTCCATGTGCTGACCCGTTTTCGGGCTGCAACGTTTCATGTTGCAGGATATCTTATGACGAGTAAGTGATACGTTAGGGTTACGATTTCTACACTCAACTTTGCCGTTGGTGTTGATGGGAATCCACAACCTTGTTAGTTCCACTATTTGGATTGAGGTAATAGTATTTACATTACTTTATACATGTGATTTACCTCTGTTATAAATCCTCGAGTACTGTGTGTGTCAGCATACCGATCCAGGGATGGCACTTAAGCACAGAGACTTGATCCATTCAGGTCGGGTCGCTACAGGACGGCCTTGTCGTCAGTGCGTGACCTCGCTCGCCGATGACGAGTGCGTCAACACTGCACGTCCTTTTCTTCCCCGGCGGATCTGTGACCACCAGTGAGGAGGAAGAGAGAGACCGTCTTTTTTAGATCTGGAGAGAGGGTGATAGTGTGAGCAGCAAGTGGGCAGCCCTTAGCAAGAAAGCTCTGAAGCTCCAGCCTATATATCTTTTTATACTACTAGTACTAGAGGTGGAGTAGTGGTACAGTAGTTTATATTTTCTGTGCAAACAGTACCAGTTAGTCGTGCTTCAAAACCGAACGGCACGCCATTAAAAAAATAAAGTCGAGAAATAATGCGGCACCTCGGGCCAACGCGGCCAGATCGCATTTTGCACGAGAAATTACACACGATGTTTCATTGACACGTGGTCCCGTTCCAACATGTCAGTGAGACGACGACGAGACCTTTTGTACAATTTCTGAAAGGACGTGTAGGCCGGGGCGGCTCTTCGTGTACCGTGGCAAAATGGCAACCGTCCACCGACTCTTCGCCTTTCCCTCTCGATTTGGAACTGCTGTCGCACGCTCTTCCTCCCTCCTCCATTTTCCTTCACCCTTCCTTCTGCCGTTGCTCGATCGTCTTCTCCATGGAGGGAACAAGCCGGAAACGACCCCGTTATTCTTGCCCCGATCTGAAAGATGACGTGGTGGGGAACTCACTGATCGGTGCGACGTCATCACCTCGGCTTGCATGGCAGGTTCGTTCAAGCCCATTCTCGACTCAACTAATAACATCATTACAAGGAACCCAAGGGTCCAGGAGCGGTTTGATCTCCCTATCTTCTTCGCTATAAGCCTGTTCGCATGGGCGCGGACGACGGAGGCCTTGCCTTGTGCAAGTTAATGCCGCTTGATAATGATACGTGTGATGTCAAGATGCCATCGCTTAAGGGTAAGTCCTGGGCTGGCACAAATGGAGATTGGGTTGTTTATATTGGGTATAATTGCGACTGGGAACTTGTGAATGTGTACACTTGTCAGCGGATTCCACTTCCAAAAATCTCCGAGTGCCCTGAGGTTGAGCACACAGATGATCTACGTACGTTCAAATACGATCATGGTGACTGTCGTCTACTGAAGATAGCAATTTGTCGAGTTCCCAACCGCTCTTGGAATTACAAGAACTATCAAGTTGTTGCTATCTTTGACAAGCTTGTTGCCGTCCTTCGTGGTTCGACTGGATGGATATTGCTCAAAAATCAGTTTCTATACACGGATGTGTACTGTGATGCAATTGAATACGAGGATCTTGTGTTTGCTGCCACCACTCGTGGCACTGTTTTTGCATGGGATCCTCGTAGTTTTGGTACGTTTGTCTTCCACCGTAATTATAATTGTTTCATCCACATGCATGCGGGTTAGCAAGTTTCCCTTTACTAATTAACCTTCTTCTTGTGTTTCCAAGGTCCCGTGAACATTCCACCACCTATACTTGAAAAAATTTATAAGCAATGGGGAGATGACGATGGTGATGATCACGAGCATGAGGAGGAGCAGAACATATATACTAAGTGGCGCCTGGCAACTAATTCCGATGGATCACCTCTTCTTGTCTGTATACAGTGCACTCAGACTGTTACTACTGAGGAAGCAGGTGTTGTCTCCCATGGTCGCCCTCTCCTGACCTATTCCAACACCCGTTGCATGGTATTCAGGACGGATACTAGTGTGATAGCGCAAACACCTTCTCCCTGGTTCAGTATTGATAGTCTTGGAACAAACTCGCTCTTCCTTGGACCAAACTATCCAATGATGGTGAAAGGCGATCCAGCTGCTGTTGACACAACGTTACTGCCATTTATGAGAAGCAACTGTATCTATACCTCGGACATTTCGGTGGTTCCCTACCTTGGTCCTGATATATGCCGCTTCAGCCTGGATGATCAGTCCTGCGTTGCTCTCGATATTGATAATAGCTGGCCCTTCCCAGAGCACCTATGGTTCAAAGCAAGCGTTTCCAACGCCGAGGATTGGTTGAGTTGAAGTTCATTTCATTGCTTGTTATTTGTTGTGTGATGAAAACTTTAGTATTTGCTAGAGTGTTTTTCTGGAAATAATCTATAATCCAACATGTATCCTCGTTGTCGTTATGTGTTGATGACATGTTGTATTTAATGAATGGTACATTTCAGTTGCGAATGCATGTCATAGAGTCAATTTATGAATGGTTTTCGAGTCACTTCTTGGAGTGTGACTACCGTAGTAGTATAGCCAGCATTAGATTAGTATATGAAGTTGCCACATCACATAGAGCCAACCTAATATTGGAGTATGCTAGCCCTCCACCGGCGCGCCGCTTCAAATGGTAGAGGAAGTGAGAGGTCGCGTCACCTTGTGTCCAGATCTAAGATGCCATGTGTACCAGATGAATGACTCCAAGTTCGACCACCGTGATGTTAGGTGCGAGCCCAGGAACACTGTTGGAGAGACCCCCCTCATAATTTTCCTACATTGGTCATTTGATTCATAGGATAGAATGCTATAGGATTTTTTCCTATGTAATCATCTTTTAATTGGCAATCTAGCATCCACTCCAACTTTTGTTTCACTTCCTTTGTTCCTATGAAGAGAGTACTTGCTCTAAATGATGTGCCGCTGCAAGTGCCGCCTATATTTATTAACCATGCTCTAAAAAGGTGGACCAGTTTTGGCTATAGTAGTACTGTACTAGGTTAGTAGGTGACCTTACGCTTGGCTCTTCTCCTCTTCCGGAAGTCGAACAATAATGATGGTACTACAGTAGTACTTCTGGCAATCTGACACCAAATGAACTGCTGCACGTCCACCGCTTGTAAGCAAAAGTTTCTCCTCGTGCTGCGAGCCACCGCGCACGCATTGGTGAGGGAGAAGGCGTAGTAAGCAAGCTTCTCGTCGTTCTGCAAGTTGACGGGACACATCAAAGTTATTTATTAGTACTCTCTTCAAAAAGGGCCGACCATGTCCATGGCTACCATCCCGTGCTCTGTCATTGAGTACGTGCACTATTCACATATCTTTTTTTCATCATTGATTTTTTGGTACATGGAAATACATCACCAAAATTTTGACTAGAAAAGCAAGACCAAAGAAAACAAGAACCACAAGAATACATTTTAGAAGATATCCAACTTCCATAACTGCTCCTGTAAGTTCGATTAGTGCCTTCTCGATGCATTCATTGTTGATCTGCGGAGGCTCGATCTTGCGTGCTTCTTTCTTCTTCAAGTGTAAAGAAGTAGACGTGTCTAGCCTCTATTCTATCGACAAGTGCACTAGTCTCATCTCTAGCCTCTATGCTAGCTAAAAGTGCTAGAACATCTACTAAATTGTGCTCTATCAATATATCATTGCACTCTTCTTCCCAATACCAAAACTTGCATCCATTCTACACAATAAAATTTTAAGTTAGCACAACTAGTCTAATCCGAGAGCACAACCGAAGATTTGGTCGAGTTCTTCCTCCTTTTGCCGACACATGGGACATCCAGCATCCAGGTCATGTCATGCAAGAAAATAGAGTGGTAGGTGAAGCCACGTGATGTGCATCTTGGGTTAAACTGTAAATAGAATCTTACTACTCTTGAGTAACTCTAAAAGCGGCCACCGAAGATCTTTATTGGACTTGTTTTTCATCACCAACACGTCAAGGTGAAAGATGTACAGGTCCAGTGGGTCCTCTTGCGTTTTCACTGACATGTGGGACCGCATATGAGCAAACAGACGATGGGCTCCGCGCGTCTGCTGGTTGGCTGAGAAGAGAGATAGAGGAAGGCCGAGCACGGACTCCAGGAAATTTGTTCTACGTACTCGATATAGTGGAGTAACCAGCACCTCGATATAGTGGGGTGGCATGGGCCATAACTAGCATTCATGTCTAGAAGTACGACACACGCCACCCACACGAGTCCCATCAGACACCAATTTTCATGGAGTCCGTGCTAGCTACGGCCATCTCTTCTCCCTCCTGTTTTCTCAGCCATCGCGCGGTGGGCGGGGTGGGGGTTTGGCGATAGTCGGTTTGCTCAACTGCGGTCCCACTTGTAAGTGAATGCAACACATCACGCATTCCCCCTTGAGCGGCGTGCCGGACAAACCGTGTGGGGGTGCGACGCGAACACGGCAGGCTTTTCCTTTTGAACTTGTAACTTGTAAAATTTGGTTCTGCTCCATGGGGCGACCGATAGATAGAAATAACGATTTTCCCTAGAGTAATGAGAAGTTTGGTTCTGGCACGGTTCATGCATGGAGTACGTAGGAAAATTATGAAGTTGATGCGAAAGGTAAGATAATTACTAGTAGTACCATATACTACTACATGGATTTGATGGAAAGATAAAGATACATACAGATCCATCAGCGACATCCTCACGCCCTAGTGCACCGGGTCACCAACCGACGTGTGAGGAGCAGCGGCGTTGGCGGCAAGCTCAATGTGCTTCTAAACAATGCCGTCCAAGGTTGCCCTTCGGTCCAAGAAGGCCAGCGTCCTATCGTCCTCCTCTTGCATGTAGTAGTCCTTTGGACGATTTGCGCGTTGACGTGGGTGATTATGTCGATGGTCTCTTGCTGCGCTAGGCGCTGTGCGGCGAGCGCGACCTCGAGGTGGACATTCTCCGGCGCGACAGCGGGCAGTCGCAGGGCCACCAGTGCGTCGAAGAGGTTGTCACCATAGAGGCTGTTGAGGGTGGCAGGCATCGCAGAGCCTAGGCGCGTGGGCTGAAGGCGTACGTCAAGGTCGTCCGCGAGCTTCTTGACGACAATGAACTTGTCGAGGAAGCCGACGAGGACCTCGTCGAACAAGGAGACGAAGCTGTCGTCCAAGCGGCCCCTCGCCCTGGCGGCCTCAAGCACTACCTGGAGACATTCCTCGGTGCCAGGATGCAGGCCGGCGTCGTGGACCATCTGGCACAGCCGGCTGATGCTCCCGCTCATCGCCTCCATGGGTCTAGCTTCTAGTCAACTGGTCTTGTGATTGGAGTGATCACTCTTGCCCTTAGGTGCGTAGGTGCGTAGGATTTCATAGATTGGACAGGCGGGAGCCTTTATATGAGAAGTGCAGACTGCGTTGAATTCACGTGCGTGTTGGCCATCTACTCCTCGCTGCTCTACTGCACCTGCCTTTGGCTGTATGACAGGTTGGCCAGCCACCCATTGGACCCACGTGTCATACACCCAAAGGCAGCTGCAGTAAGAAGACGGTGAGTCCTTTTGTACAATTTCCGAAAGGACGTGTAGGCCGGGGCGCCTCTTCGTGTACCGTGGCAAACTTGCAACCGTCCACCGACTCTTCGCCTTTCCCTCTCGATTTGGAACTGCTGTCGCACGGTTGATCGTATTTGAACGTACGTAGATCATCTGTGTGCTCAACCTCAGGGCACTCTACACCGTCGAGGCGTAGACATGGATGTGCAGGTCGACGGTTTCTTGCATGGCGAGGCACTGCGCGGCGAGCGCGGCCTCGAGGTGGACATTCTTCGTCGCGACCTCCGGCACCTGCAGGGCCACCAGGGCTTGAAAGAGTTCATCACCATGGAGGCCGATGAGGGTGGTAGGCAATGTGGAGCCTGGGCGCGCGGGCTGGAGCAGTATGGCAAGGTCGTCCACGCGCTTCTTGACGGCGGTGAACTTGCGGATGGAGTTGACCATCATGTCGTCCATGCGAGAGGCGAAGCCGGCGTCGGCGAGGGCTATGATGCCTGCGGTCGCCAGCACCGTCTGGAAATGCTACGCGGTGCGGGGCCGCAGGCCGGCGCCTTGGATGATTGGGCACAGCCGACTGCCGCTCGCGTCCATCGCCTCCATAGGTGCTTGTGGCTTCTGGTCACTTGGTCTTGGATTGGAGTGAGCAGTGTTGCACAGAGACTTGGGAGTAGATGGATTGGAGTGGTGGGCGCCTTTATTATATGAGAGTCCAAACTCTGTTGCATTCACATCGTGCTGGCTCTATTCTGCTTCTCCAATTAATTCTCTCTGCAGGTAATTGAGGATGCATCATTGACCGTTCAACGTCTCGGGAACCGCTACCCTCTCCCTCCTTGGCATTCAAGCACCTATGAACCCATCGACGACGAGGTGCCTATGGTGACTTTGTAAATTTCAAGATGATAGTGCCGTGCGTGTGTGCATTCATAGGGGTGAGTGTATGCGCGTGTATATGAGCGCTTGCGTCTGTACTGTGTAAAAAAACGTAAATGCGTGTCAAAAAGAGACTAGTCAGTATACTCAATATTGTGCACCTCGGAGAGGAAAACGATAGAACTAGTACGTATTTATTTACGGTGCAGATTCACTCATTTTGCTCCATATGTACTCCGTCTCAGTGTAGTCTAGTCACTTGTTGAAATCTCTAGAAGGGCAAATACTCCTTTCTGGTTTACAGGGCTATACTAGCAAGTAGTTGTACGTACTAGTACAATAGTGGGCTCACATAGCAATTTTGTCTCATGCAAGAGCCTGGCTATATGCCTGCTCCAATGTTCGCAACTGCAACGTTTGGTTTGCGCTTGGCTCTTCGCCTCTTCAAGAAGACGAACAATGATGTTACTACTACGGCTTCTACAGTGTCGAATGCACTGCTGCATGTCCGTCCACCGCGAGCGGGACGGATAGGTTGTTGTAGAAGTACTACTAAGCAAAAGCTTGTCCTCGTTTGCGAGCAACCGCGCGCATGGGTGAGGGAGAAGGCGTGTAGTAAAATCAAGCTTCTCCTCGTTGTACGAGTTGACGCGACACATCATAGCACTGGCCCCACATGCTTGCCTCTAAAGTTGGCTGAAAGACCCACAGTGTACAATATATTTGCTGCAACCTCTAACATTTACCCACCACAAATTAAAATATATGTGGCCGTATGCATCATTCTGATGCAGAGGCCAAGGAGTCCCCCCTTTTCGAAAAAACAAATTAAAATATATATTCCTGTCTTGACCAGATGAGCGTGCAAACTACAATCACCAGGGTGTCAGGTAGGGCCAGAAGACTATTTTAATTTTTTTTTAAAAAAATTCGAGACGGCCACATAGCATGGAGCCGACCCCAACGATTTTAAGCTTACAGGCATGGTACACGCTATCCTAGACTACTCTACACATGAAACTGCCACACGAGCGTCCGGGCTGCGCTTGGCTCTTCGCCTCTTCGGGAAGTCGAACAATGATGGAGTACTACTGCACTGGAGGAGTACTACAGTACGCTTCTGGCCATCTGACACCGATTGAACTACTGCATGTCCACCGCGTGCGGGAGGGAGAGCATGTAGCGAAAGCTTCTCCTAGTCTTGCCAGCCACCACGCTCATGGGCAAGGGAGGGACGCTCCTGCCTTTGCGTGTATGACAGGTGGGCCCGACAGGTGTGTGGCCAACCTGTCATGCAGCCAAAGGTAGGTGCAGTTAAGTCCGCGAGGGAGAGGATAATAAAACTTCTCGTTGATGTACGAGTTGACACGACACATCAAAGCACCGCACTCGATATATTTCAATAATTTGCGTTTACCGATGCATTAATTACAACGGATGCATGCATGCCGTGACTCTCCTTTTGATACTTGCATGTGTTGATTTAATGCACCTTGAAGTAGTATAAAACATGTGACGGTAAAGCTTTGTAATACCCCGGCCCAAGTCGAGAGATGGTTGTGCACGAGGAGGGCGAGATCATGCAGACCGAACAGGACCCGACAATGAAGCTCTCTAAGGTCTCGATGGACCTCACCGTGCTCCACTACCCCTTGTGCCTCCGCCCCTTGACGCCTCCAGTGTATGAGGTTCGAATACACCTCGTCCGTTTGGCTGATTGAGCAAGGTGCAAATTTCTTGATTGATGTGATGTTTGATTGATTTCTGCAGTGCAAGGGAGGGCACCTGGCCTGCGCGGACTGCCGCGTCCTTATATATTCATCAGTCTTGCTATAAGTCGCAGTAGATGCTATATAGGTCCGTCGGATCTTACATCAAGATCCGTGCTTTCAGATTTTCTTTTTTCTCTTTTAAATCTCAGTCTAGTGAGACATAGCCACGCCATTAAACAGAGGCTCGGGCGCCATTAATGGAGACCTTGGGAGAGAGGTGGATGGAAGATGGAGGTCAAAGGGCTCTCCTCCCGATAAGCACGCGCATGGGTCTGATCGCACGCCTCTCGTACTCAAATAGCTACCCTGCATGGCGCCTCCTAGCTAATAAAAAATGGGGACGCGTGGCGGCACGTAAATGGTACTAGTAAGTAGAACGCCCACGGTTTCAATAATACTTGTGTTTCCGATTGTAACGTGACAGCACTTGTTCCAAAATGACTTTGTTGATTGTTAATATGTGCGCCTTCGCAAATCGGACTGCAAATTTACCACAACATGTTGGTGCCATGTCATGGCACCAAGCCAAGTTTCATTATTTTCATGCGTGCTTTGGATTTATAGGAATTAAAAAACTAAGTTTCTCAATGTTTCCAACCCAGCCACGACGCCCAGAATTTTGAATTTCATTCCCATTTCTTGCATGGAACCTAGAAATTTACCCGAGGACACACATGTGATTTTTCAACCAACTTTGGTGCACTGGAACATGTGCTTGTATTTCAAATTTGAATTATGCACACAAAGGTGACACGTTCCCTCCCAGAACCACGAGCCTTCTTGAGAGAAGCTCCGATTTGCAAGAAGCTTATACCAAAATTTGTTCCTATTCGGCCAATTTTTTTTACCATGGCATGGTACTACCATGACATGACACCATGCCAAGTTTCATGATTTTAAAACCAAGTTTCTCAATGTTCTCGACCGAGCCACGATGCCTAGATGTTTGAAATTATTCTCATTTTTTGCATGGGACCTACTCCCTCCTTCCATCTATATAGGGCCTAATGTGTTTTTCAAGACAGCCTTTGACTATTGACAAGATTAATAGCACATGAGATGTATACTATGAAAATTATCTTATTGGAAGCTCCTTTGACATACAAATTTGAAGGTATGCTTTGTGTAAGTTGCATGTCATATATTATTGCTCTAACGTTTGGTCAAAGTTAGCCTCGAAAAACGCATTAGGACCTATATAGATGGAAGGAGGGAGTAGAAATTCACCCGAGGACACAAATGTGATTTTTCAACCAACTTTGGTGCACGGGAGCATGTGCTTGTAGTTCAAATTTGAATTATGCACATTAAATGACCAAAAACTCAATTAATGTGTAAATAAGGCCAAACGAAGCCGGAATAATTCCAAAATTTAACAGGGCACTCATGTAGTTCTATGTTGCCTTTGTAAATAAACTCAAGGGGGACAATGTATATCATTTCGCACTCAAAGGTGGCACGTTCCCTCTTAGAACCACGAGCCTTCTTGAGAGAAGCTTCGGTTTGCAAGAAGCTTATACCAAAATCAATTCCTATTCGGCCAATTTTTTTACCACAACATGACATGACATCCATGCCAAGTTTCATGATTTTCAAACGTGTTTTGGATTTACAAGAATTTTAAAACCAAGTTTCTCAATGTTCTCGGCCGAGCCACGATGCCCAGATGTTTTAATTTTATTCTCATTTCTTGCATGGGACCTAGAAATTCGCCCGAGGACACAAATGTGATTTTTCAACCAACTTTGGTGCACGAGAGCATGTGCTTGTAGTTCAAATTTGACTTATGCACATTAAATGACCAAAAACTCAATTAATGTATAAAAAACGACAAAAGAACCCGGAATAATTTCAAAATTTAACAGGGCACTAATGTATTTCTATGTTGCCTTTGTTAAGAAACTCAAGGGGGGGGGGCAGCGTATATCGTTTCACACTCAAAGGTGGCACGTTCCCTCTTAGAACCACGAGCTTCCAAATCGGCCCAATTTTTTACCACAACATGTTAGTGCCATGACATGACACCATGCCAAGTTTCATGATTCCAGGCGAGTTTTGGATTTACATGAATTTAAAATCAAAGTTTCTCGATGTTCTCGGCCGAGTCATGACGCCCAGATGTTTGAATTTCATTCTCATTTCTTCCATGGGACCTAGAAATTCAACCAAGGACATACATGTGATTTTTCAACCCACTTTGGTGCACCGGAGCATGTGCATGCAATTCATATTTAGATTATGCACATTAAAAGTCCAGAAACTCAATTAATGTATTAAGGGAGATCGATCGGCATCCATGCATATGTGCAGGAGAGGAATAAGGTTGGGAGAGAGATAGAGCTAGAGTGTTGGAGGGGGTGGTAGTGGAGTTGCTTCTAACAAATGGTGGGATAGGCTTGCTAGACAAACGGAGGGCACGCCCACAATATCAATAAGAGAGGAGATGGCTGCTTGTTGTCTGTGCACGTGCGTGTGAGAGACGGGTTAGGAGGCATGCACGAATGATGAGGGGGGGACGATGTAGCTGTGGTAAGCAGACGTAGCTACATAGGAAGATCAATCGCCCTTTGTTAGAGAAAGGAGAGACATAACTTGTGAGGTACGTCGATCGATGGGGGGGGTAGTTAAAGTCGATCTAGGTATATGTTGGGAGATCGATCAGTATACATGCATGTGTGTGTTAGAAGCAAATGAGGCACGAGGAGAAGGATAGAGAGAGAGAGGGATGCATTGGAGGTAATACGAGAGGCATACTATATCGAGGGGGGAGGAGTGTGTGAGTACGAGAACGATGAAAAGAGTGGTGGGAGTGAGGCATGGACGGTGACAAGAGAAGAGGGGAAGCTTGTGTTTGTGCTAGGCACACCTTGCTAGAGAGGCATATCGATCGATGTGTGCCGTAAAGAAGGAGCTGGGGGGCCTACACACACCGTGGATGAACGACCTAAAGTGAAAAGACGAATTTGCGCGATGGAGCTAGAGAATGCTGAGGGAGGGTGAGAGGGATGCGGGCGTGTGCATGCACAAGAGAAAGTTAGTGCTAGCTACAAAGATAAGAGGGTTGTGTCGGTGTAAAAGACGAATAGAGATCATATATACTTCATTATAAAAAGCGAATTCGAATATTTGAAGAATTTATCATAGTGTTTCAAACCGACGCATGTGTGAATATATATAACGGTGATACACATGGTGTGGTTATGAACATGTTATACTACATTTAATATATTTTATCTCTACTCTTATAAAAAACGGAGTTGTTGATGATGGTGTGCCTGCCATCCTGCATTATAGGCCGTCCGATTTATATCTGGCGGATAGCAAGGAAACTATGATGGTTGAAGTTGGCAACAATCATGATTGTAGATTCTTATTGAAATAGAGAAACGAATTCAAATTTAGTTCGAATTGCAGCGGTAGTATAGACATTTGGAATGCACTAAAATGTTGGTATGAGTAGGTTACATGCATTATACAGCAAGCAAAAAAATTTAATCGGACATAACATGGACTCATACTCCCTCCTTCCATCTATATAGGGCGTAATGAGATTTTTAAGACCGCCTTTGACTATTGACAAGATTAATAGTACATGACATGCACAATGTGAAAATTATATCATTGAAAGAACCTTTCACAAACGAATTTAATGGTGTGCTTTGTGTAAGTTGCATGTCATATATCATTGCTCTAATATTTGGTCAAAGTTAGGATCGAAAAACGCATTAGGCCCAATATAGATGGAAGGAGGGAGTAGCTTTGAATAGCATTTGTACAGTAAAACGGGGCAAGACTCTCTCTTTGTGTGGTGTGAATAGTTTTATTTTTTTCGTTTTCTTTTTGGTTGAGGGAAGTGTGAATTGATTTGGTACGTACAAGTACAATATTACTACAAGTTAGGCTTGTCCCTAAAAATCAACCCGTGTCTTGTTATATCGCGAAAATTCAGATATCGTGCTCCCAAAACTGGCACCTTCACAACCCGCGCCTTGCTATCCCGAAATTACAACGCGCGCGAAAACTCCCTCCAGCTGCCAAATCCCGACACGCGAATCCCCCTTCTAACCCTGAGCCGAAAGGGCCGCTAGTTCAAATCGGTGGGGGGTACTTTTGTAACACACCCTACATTTTGGACAAGCGCGTCCCTAAGTCATGCTTCACCTGTCACGCCCAAGATGCGACCCTATCCTAAAGGAACTCGAAGGTCCCACCAATGATAGAAGCGCATCTTGAAGACGCTTTTGCAAGGTGGATATCATTACATCAACATTACATAATAGATGGGGATACATACAAAAGGCACAAACGCCCCAAGAATACAACCATATCATACAAGAGATCAACATCCGACTACAATGGAAACACAAACAGAAGCTCAAACGACATCCACCCTGCTAGCCCAGGCTGCTGACCTGGAACCTATCCCCTGATTGAAGAAGAAGCAGAAGAAGAACTCCAAAACAAGTAACATCGCTCTCGCGTCATGATCATCGCAAAACCTGTACCTGCAACTGGTGGTGTAGTAATCTGTGAGCCACGAGGACTCAGCAATCCCATTACCATGGGTATCAAGACTAGCAAAGCTTAAAGGGTAAAGTGGTGAGGTTGCATCAGCGACTAAGAAAGTATGGTGGCTAACATACGCAAATAAGAGCGAGAAGAGAAGCAACGGAACGGTCGTGAAGCTAGCAATGATCAAGAAGTGATCCTGAACTCCTACTTACGTCAAACATAACCCAAAAACCGTGTTCACTTCCTGGACTCCGCCGAGAAGAGACCATCACGGCTACACACGTGGTTGATGCGTTTTAATTAAGGTCAAGTGTCAAGTTCTCTACAACCGGACATTAACAAATTCCCATATGCCACATAACCGCGAGCACAACTTTCGAAAGATAATACCCTGCAGGGGTGTCCCAACTTAGCCCATTATAAGCTCTCACGGTCAACGAAGGATATTCCTTCTCTCGGGAAGACCCGATCAGTCTCGGAATCCCGGTTTACAAGACATTTCGACAATGGTAAAACAAGACCAGCAAAGCCGCCTGATGTGTCGACAATCCCGATAGGAGTCGCACGTATCTCGTTCTCAGGACACACCGGATAAGTGAAGCGTACAAGTACCGACGTAACCCAAGTTGCCAAGGGATGGTCCCGCACGGTGCTCTAGTTTGGATCAACACTTAGACAAGCACTGGCCGGGGGGGGGGTAAAATAAAGATGACCCTCGGGATGCGCAACTCCCAAGGGAAAAAGGCTAGGTGAGGCAATTGTAAAACCAAGGTTGGGCCTTGCTGGAAGAGTTCTATTCAAAGCAAACTGTCAAGGGGGTCCCATAATCACCCAACCGCGTAAGGGACGCAAAATCAAGGAACATACACCGGTATGACGGAAACTAGGGCGGCAAGAGTGGAACAAAACACCAGGCATAAGGCCGAGCCTTCCACCCTTTACCAAGTATATAGATGCATTAATTAAATAAGAGATATTGTGATATCCCAAATTAAACATGACATCCATGTTCCAACATGGAACAAACATCTTCATCTTCACCTTCAACTAGCAACGCTATAAGAGGGGCTGAGCAAAAGCGGTAACATAGCCAAACAATGGTTTGCTAGGAAGGGTGACAAAGGTTAGAGGTTCATGGCAATTTGGGAGCCTTGAAGAGCAAGTGATAGGTAGCGCAGCATAGCGATAGAACAAAGCAACTAGCATAGCAATGATAGTAGTGAGATCTAAGGTGACGGTCATCTTGTCTGAAATCCCGCTAGGAAGAACGACGAATACATGAAGAAGATGAAGCCACGAAGACGAACGAATCCTCACGATCGCAACGAAACAGGAACTAACGAGAAGGAGCACAACCGGAAAGAAGCAAACAACACGGTAAACACTCAACACATAAACAAGACATGATGCTCAACCAAGTATGATGCATGACGAGGCTACATGAAGCTACTCATGGAAATAGATGATGCATACAAGAGCAACACATCAAAGCAAGTTTAAATGATGCCGGAAACAACATATAACAATTCCGGTAAGTCCTCATATGCAAGTTTCGAAATTGGTACAGACCTGAATAAAGCTTATGTTCAAGTTGTTAAACAGCAAGTTAAGATGCACCACGATGATCTACACGAAATTCTAGTCAAGTTATATATAAAGTTCATTTAGTTCGGAGCTACGGCCTAGAAGATATGAGCAAAACAAGTTAAACATGGCATTGATGCAAAATGCATTCAATCATCAAGGAAACACCTCAAAACAAGTATGCAACAAGGGAATATGAAACTACATGCAAAAATAAGCAAGTTTCATATAGAGCATGCTCAAAACGGAGCAAAGGTGCAACAGATACACTCCAAACAAGATATAGCAACAATCTGTCCAAAACAGTAACTAGGCATCTATCAAGCATCAAAACAATATGCTACACAACTCAACATGAAAACAAAAGGCATGGACGCGATGTACAGGTAAAGCATGACAAAAAATGAACACTGAACTATCTCCAGAAATCACTAGAACATGCTCAAAAGGACATGGCAAGATTGCAAATAATAACAGTTTCACTGAACATGGCAGAAATAACATCAGGTTGCAAAGTTTAGAGCTATCAAACAACACGCTACAGGAACATATCATAGCAAACAAAGGCATACCATGAATCTACTAATTGCATAGAACACAAGTCCCTTACTGGTCATGAGCCAAAAAGGCACAGAATATATGATGGCACCCATGTAAACATAGCAAGTTTCATATACAGATTCAGACTTAGCAGAAAAACTGAGCATGGCAAAATGAACGATAAGTAGGCATGTTGGTGAGCTTGAACCACTCACCACAGAGCATTACATGGTATGTGAAGTCAACCAACAGTAAGATGCAATAAATATGAAGCTAAGCATGGCAAGAGCAAGTTCATAGGCTGCATGGATCACTAGGAAAACACATGGAAAAACTGAACTAAATGTTGACAGGCTGACAGCAACATTATTTAGCAACTTGAGAGAAAGATTACAACAAACTACAGCAGGCTATAAATGCAAACAAGGACATAGATGGATAGAGCATAACATGTATAACAAAACACCCTTAGTGAACATCTCCAGATTATCCATAGAACTCATGGTAGCAGCAGGTTTACATAGCAACAAAATATAACAGACTCGGACTAAGCAGAAATGACTTAAGTCACATAAATCAGCAACATCATGGAGGCTACTTTGCATGCTTGTGCTAGTCACGACATAGATCATAAAAATACAAGACAAGCACCACTGTAAAGATGGCATGATGTAGCTCAAAACACATGTAGAGCTCATGCTCAAAGGATACACACACAAAATGCAACAAAAATGACAAAACAACAAGTTCTGATAATAGATAGCAGTTAACATCATATAGCACTCTTGCAACGATGATTAGGGCATCAAGATGGTCTCAAACAAGCATGGCACAATGGAACAAAATGAAGAGCATCTCATAATGAACATTTTTATATATTATGCACGGAAAGCGGAGCTACATGCATGAAGATATGGCATGTCAAAGATGCACACATGATGCTAACAGATAAAGGACAGCCGATTTTTCAGAAAAAAAAAGTGAGCGTCGATTAGCTAAGCGGCGCACAGGGAGGGGAAAAGAGGGCATCTCACCACGGGCCTGGCCCCGGGTGGTGGCGCGGCTGGGTTGCACTGCGGACGAGGCCGGCCCACTCGGGAGGGCGCGGGCCCACGCAGGCGACGGATGGATCGGGGCTCCTCCCGATCCGATCCGAGCGGCGAACGGAGGCGAGGACATGGACCCGTACTCCGGCGAGGCTGAGCGGCAGCGAGGAGGAGGCCGGCGGGGATGGAGGCGGCGGGATCCGGCCGGAGTTGCCGGATCTGGCGACTAGGTGTCGGAGTCGAGGTCCGGCGGGCGGCGGCGCTCCTTTGGCGGCGGCGGTTACCTGCGGGAGGAGGGCCGACGGGGTGAGAGGGAGAAGTGAAGGGGGAGAAGGAAGAGAGGAGGAGGCGGGACCTGAGGTCGTCGGCGGCGGCGGGGCAGTCCGGCGAGGCGCCGCGGTTGGTCTCCGGCGACCCGGCGGCGGGGCGGCAAGGCACTGCGGCGCGGGATCTGCTCGGGAGTAGCTCAGGCTTGCGGGAGAGCGGGGGCGCGGCGGCTCGGCTGCCCCAAGCCCCGATGGGTCCCGGCGGGCCCCGATCTAGGCCTGGCGGGCCTGGCGCGTTGGAGGGGCAAGGGGAGGCGACGTGGAGGCGGCTGAGTGGCTGCGGGAGGCGGGGGAGGCGACGTGGCGGCGCCCAGTTGGCCGGGGCGACGCCTCAAGTGGCAGTGCGGCCTCTGGGCCGGCGACAAGTGGCGACGGCGTGCAGGATCTACACGGATTTCGAGGAGGGGGCGGTGGCTGCAGGTAGGGGAAGGGCTAGGGGGTAGGTTAGGCCAAAAATGGCAGGTTAGGGGGTTTAAATAGGCTGGGGGTCTAGGTTAGGGGGATTTGAGGCCGTTACAGACCCTCGGATCTCGATCTGACGGTCCGGAGTGGAGAGGGACTAGGTGGGCTGCAGGTGGGTTGTGAAGAGAGGTTGGGCTGAGATGAGAAGGGGGTTTTGGGCTACGCGGTTAACCGTTGGGGCATCAAACGACCTCCAAATGGAACAAAATGTGACGGGCGGTCTACCGGTGATATACCAAGGCCACTCGGCAAATCTCGGCCCATTCCGAGAACGTTTTTCTCCCGCTCACGAAACAAGGTCTGAGAGGGGCGATGGGCGCGTGCGAGTGTGGTTAGGCTCAGAACGGACAACGGAGGGAATCGGGGAAACCCGAATGGATGCAAGTTTTGAAAAACATGCGGATGAAATGCAGATGATGACATGGCAAAATGCAACATGCAAGCAAATGACATGGCAACAACGACGAATAACTGGCGGACACCTGGCGCATCGAATCCGGGGCGTTACAACACTCCTCCACTAACAAGAGATCTCGTCCCGAGATCTTAGGACCGAGACGGAAAGAAAAAGGGATGAGGTGAAATAAGAACAAAACAGTGAGGACGAACAAAGTCTAGAACACTCGAGTAGGAAAGAGGAATGTTGAATGAGACAAAAAGCAAAAGCTCAAGGAATAAGGCTGAATTTGAAACCACTCCGGTTAGGACTAGATAGAAAAGGAATAATAATGAAGGAATTTATGCAGCACTCCGGCTGAACAAGGAAAGAATAGAACATGAACTTGAGAAATGGAACGATACTTGACTTGTGGAACAACACAAAACCTCCGGAAGACTTGAAAGAGTGGAATGAGAAGAACGGGGAAGAAGATGACAACTTCTACCATGAATGAAATAGAGAGCATCCTTAGAAGGAAACATTGATCGGAGTTGTTGGAAATTTAACAACAAAAGAATAAGCTTGTTGTGGACTTATGGATAACATCTCAAAATTATGAGGTGGTAACCTACCACAAGCGGAAAAGATTGAAAAGCTGAGAAGAACGACGAAAAGCAAAACTCCACTTCAGGGTGGGGGGCGGGGGACCTAGAGGGCTGGCCGGGGCGGCGGTGGCGAGTTGTTTCGGGGCGGCGAGGCAGCGCTGGGGCCGGCGGTTCAGCTGGGGGTGGCTGGCGGCTCAGGGGGTGCAGGTTGAAGATGAACTGCAGGCCCTCCCTAAACTACATGTCAGTTTCGACAGTTAAGTTCAGAGTCAACAGTTTTTACCTCCTCTGTTGTAGTCAGGTGGTTTTTGGTGATGTTAATTTTACATCCATTTTACATCATCTATTGGAGATGCTATTAGAATCCCACGTGAGATTGACGGTGTCTGTCTTGTGTTGCTTCAGCCTTGACGTCTCACGGCTCACGGGAGCTGCTCCAACGACAGAACGATCCATCACAACAGAGCAGTGCCCTGGACGCCGTCTACAGATGTCACGACCGGTTTTTCAATAAAATAATTATTGAGAGACCGATCCCTTTTACGGACTAGTAAAGAAGAATTTCTTCTCACTGGTAGACAATATCTTGGTCACAGAAGAAAAATACCAGGAGTACTGAATATAATACAAGGTTGAGCGGGGACTGCCCAACAATTTATTACAAGCACGCCGATAAAACAAGACGGCGGATAGGGTGGCATAACTACTAACTCACGATAACAACGATGGTGGAAATATCACCGCGAAGTGGGTGATATGACTCCTGAAGACTACAACTCTTCGAGCGTCGGAGTGAGGCTCGAGGAGACTTATTGCGGTTGGCGGAAGCGTATATAATACAAGTGACAAATATCCAGGATCGCACAGGACTGACTGGGACTCCTCTAGGCGTCGGACGCGCTATCAAACTCTTCATCCAAGAGATCGCCTTCGTCAACATCTGGCCAAATCAACAAGCCAGGTGAGTACTATGAAAGTACTCGCAAGACAGTTCGGACATAAGATATAACAAATGTGAACATGAAGCATAAGAACGGAATAACAAGTGCGTTCAGACATAGAGACAATAATTGCATGGGAAAATAACAGAGAAGTCGGGCGGTAGTCCTCCCGAAATCCCAAAATAAATACGGGGTGCCAAACGAGGGTCTGAATGACTCCTCGGGAGGAAACTGCAAGAATAGTAATACTGGTGCCAAACAAGGGTCTGAATGACTCCTCGAGAGGAAACTGCGAGAATAATAATGCTGGTGCCAAACGAGGGTCTGAATGACTCCTCGAGAGGAAACTGCGAGAATAATAATGCCGCAGTCGGGCGTCAGGGCGACACATCATAAAGGGCTTATAACAGAAATAAAAGACAAACATGCCACAGTCGGACGTCTGAGCGACATCACATAAAGGGCTTATATTGAAAGTAAAAGGCAAACATGCCATAGTCGGACGTCTGAGCGACATCACATAAAGGGCTTATATTGCAGCTCAATACTTCAGTAGCTCGAGAACATAAATTATTACAAGTACGAAACAAATATGAGGTTAGTCCATCCGCAGGAATAACAATTAAACTGGGTTTACCACTTGAGCTTGTTCACCGGGGATAAATTTCCAC
The DNA here is from genome assembly GCF_018294505.1 of Triticum aestivum. NCBI lineage: Eukaryota > Viridiplantae > Streptophyta > Magnoliopsida > Poales > Poaceae > Triticum > Triticum aestivum. Next base: position 135,896,005 of record NC_057808.1, read on the forward strand.
GAGGATAGATATGGATATACTGATCACCCTACTTGATCATGGATACGATGACTTGGCAGGATTTGACTCTGCAGAGTTTGTACTTTAACCACAGCCAACGGATTTCAGTAGTCACGGGGACTAGTTCCGTTTACGGTGTTTTGGAAGAAACACGTCTAACCAGTACACACCCATTCAACATTCCGAAGCCAGGGATCACCCTCGGCAACGTTCAAGAAAAACCTTGAGACGGGGAGGCTACAACCTCGCGTAGCATGGGATCAAATTTCTATACGCGCGCTCTAAGGGGGTGCCCCCCTCTCGGTCCCAACCGGAAACACCCATGCCCCCTGACCGGATGACTGGCTTTAATCCAGGGCCATGGAACCATCATCCCGGCCCCTCTGTTTGGTGTGTACACGGAAAGAGGTTACCAACTTACTAAACCGTATCCTGGCAAGAAACATGTGGTAGCACGGAAGGGGAAAGAAAACGGTAACGTGACTCCGTCCACGTTAACGTCGGAATATGTCGGATGATGCAAGGCTGGTATGCTACAACAGTACCACCTTGCTGCCCTTCATGTCACCACATGATTAGGCCATCTCTCACCAGAGATCATCGCAACTTTGGAACATGTGGGTAGTTGCCTCACAAGCAACGAGGTACTCACCGACACTCATATGCCACGCACAAACTTATACGCAAACATGCAAACACCTATCATATCAAAGGTTCAAACATGCTTGCCTGGTTCGGAGAAGTCGGAGTCTAGTTCGGCGAAGTTCGCGGCTCCGTCACCTCTTCCGGAACCTACGGCATAACGAAAACGGGCACTAACGTGAAAACCAACGCGTGCATAAAAACTTCTCCAAATTTTTTCCAAATAAATCCCATAAAAAACTAGACAAAATTTTAAGACTGTCAGAAAAAAATCACTCAAAAATCACTTTTTATTAAAAAGTTATAAAGGTTTCTGTCCAGGGACTCATCTGTAATGAAACAGAAAAGTTCCAGGGTTTAAACTAAGAAAACAGAAAACGCTTCGGAAAGAAACGCGCCAGCTCAAAAGGGAAAACGTATTTTGCCCGAAGGCACCAACAGAAAACGTTTCGAGGGGGAAGAGAATGGAGGCTGACATGGGGGGTCCACATGTCAGGTTTAAAAAGCTCGCCGGCGCCCGAAGGCTGCGGAGGTCGCCGGCGTCGAATCACGGCGGGACAAGGAGATCGGAGTGTACCAAGAGCTTCAGCGTGTCCTTCCGCGTCGGTGGGTGGTGGATTCGACCGACGGAGAGCACCACGTCGACGGCGACACTTTCTCCGGCGGACGGCGGCTCGGGTGATGGTGGAGAGCTCCGGTGATGTGCTGCAGACCTTGAATTGAAGCGCGGGTCAGAAGGAGGGATGCACTAGAGGGCTACTGGCAAGAAATGGGAGGCAGAGGTGCACGCACGGGAGCGAACTGAGCTGGGTCCCGTGGCGGGTCGCGGCGGCCGGAGTTGAGGAAGGAGACCTCCTCGGGGCTCTTCCAGTGGCTTGGCGCGGTCTAGGTGGAGTGCAGAGGTGGTGTGGGTTCGAGTTGAAGCTCGGGGCCTCTATTTATAGGCGGATCGAGGGGGTGGCCGTGAACGGGGTTGCTCCGGCGAGCGATTACGGCGAGGCAGTGGTTGAGCAGGGGGTTTGAGTGGCCGGGCAGCATCAGTGAGGTGTACTAGTGCCGTTCCCCCGCAAATCTCGGTTGGTCTTGGCGTAATGGCGCCGGTCCACGGTGGGGTGGCCGCACGGGCACGACGGCGGCAGAGAGCGCGCTCCGCGCCCTGCGGTTCACGACGAGAGTGGCAGTGCGTTCTGGGGAGTGGAAGGCCACGGGGCGAGCTCCGGTGGCTTGGGCGGCGCTGGGTGGCGCCGTCTGCGCCGCGCCTCCCTTCTGACGGCCGCAAAGCCGCCGCTGGCGTTGGTCACGAGGCGGCGCACCTCCTCCTGCTCGTCGCCGACATCCGCAAGGCTCCAGGGGATCGTGCGGCGCAGGAACAAGGGGGAGAGGACGGGGAGCAAGGCGACACAGCGACACTGGCGAGATTGAGATCGAACACTGGAAAAAACGACAGTGGTTCAGCCACTGTTAACTGAGCTTGACTGAACTTGATTTTGACAATGCCCTGCAGGTGTTCGACAGAATGATTTGGCAAGCAGAAAAATTTTCTTGGGGCTGGGTCTTGGTGAGGTGACCACTCAATGCACCCAGAGGCTGCCTGATTTTACTCAGAATTTTTGGAGAAAGATTTGAATGAATTTCACCAAATTTGACAAATCTGGTCCAAACTTGCAGCAAGTATAGTTTGAAAAATTTGAACTGAAGACCAGTGGATCTTCATGGATCTTGGTTGAGGGTTCAAAGGACTAGGGAGGGAAAAAGGTTTGGGGGCAAAAATCAAGACAGAAATGGTAGCTCCTTTGTAAATCTCCAAGGGCTAGAATATAAGACAGAAATTGATTTGATAAGATTTAAATGGAAAAATAATTATATGGAGAGGTTCAACTTGCTGGATTTGATGCAAAACATGATCCAAAGATGAGGGAAGGTTTAGGAGAGTGGATTTGCACTAAGGCCATGGCAAGAGAGAATTGTTGAAAGTGGTAAGGGATTATTCCAAAAGCTATAGAGTATTATCAAAGAAAATTTCAAAAGGCATTTTCCCCAAATGAAAAGCACTTTGTCTTGAGTCCGAATAAAAAGCAAGAACCTCCAAGAAGAAAAACAAATCTTGGGTGAATCCAAATAAAACTCTTGCCATAAAAAAATATTTTGAAGGGGAGAGTTCTTTTGAAGAGAAAATTTAAATCACCTCCCTCAAGTCAAATAAAAATCTTTTGAAAAATCCAAATAAAAACTTGGGTGTCACAACAGATTCCTTAGATCTTTCTCCACACCTCCGACAGCCACCTCTACCTCAACTGCTTCAGCGACCAACCCAATGATGCTGAGGTCGACACGGCTACGGCAAAGAGGTTGTACACTTGTTGCATCACTTATTACTATACATTCACGTCGATCCATTTGGGCTATTTTGGTTCAACGAAAAAACGTCGATCCACTGGTTGTTACCATCACTCTAAATTTCTGCATGCTCTCCTTACATAATCTCACCATATTTTTTTCATATGCATGTCAGATATTGTACACAGTCATGTTGAACATGTAGAGAAAAAGAGAAGAGTTTTGCGCGGCAATATAATGTCATGCAGATATCGCTCCATGGTGGGTTCAATGGCAAACCCTCCCGACCCCTCTCTAGATTGTAATCCAGAGGAAGATATCTGTTCTGAGGCGGATTCAGACGCCGCTGACCACTCCTATTTACCCCCCAAGGTGTTTGCTCTACCTTGGCATGATGATGTTAGTCATATCATGCATATATTGCCTTGTAGTGCCTACTTTTGACATCATATATGTCATCTGCTTAGTTTAGACATGTTCTGTAATGCCACCTGTTTAGTTTCTATATCATATATGAGAATTATGCAGTCTCATGTCTTTTAGCCAGCCATAATATATGTGAAATATGCAATGCCATCCTGTTTAACCAGGCATCATATATTTGAATGATATCTTGCCCATCCTTTTCTTCATTACATTTCCATTTGTCGACAATGTTTGTACATTAAACTACTCTTCCTGTGAATCAGCCATTTGGGTGGGAGATGGAAAAATCTGGAGTGAAAACAAGGCCTTCAGAGCAGACAATGCTACCTGTCGAAGCAGATCTCTTGTTGGGTCCCGATAGCTCCTCAGAGATGGATTCAGAGACAGATGACCAGTCCTATTCCCCCACTGAGGTGTATGCTCTAACTTGGCACGGTTATACTACTCATATCATGCATACGGTGTCTTGCATTACATAGTTTAGACATCATATACACAATATTCAACACCATGTTCTTAGTTCAGACATCATATCGAATGCCCTCTGTTTAGCATATAAATCACATATGTGAATTAAATGATTTGATCCTGATTACTTAGATAACATGTAGGTGAATTATGTCATGCGATCCTGTTTAGTTATTCATCATATCTTTGAATTATGTTATGCTATGCTATCCAGTTTAGATAGACATCATATATGTGAAATTATGTCATGCTATCTGTTTTAGTTAAACAATATACATGTCAACTATTTCATGCCCTCTTTTTTCCACACTATCTATTGCATCTGTCTCTCATACAATGTCTGTACATTCAACTATGTTCCCTGTTTATCAGCCATTTGAATTGGAGCGGGTGATGCAAGTATCTAGCGGACTAAAAACACGGTCTTCTAATAAAACAGTGCTACCTCTTGGTGGAGATAGCACCCCGGTTGTACATGCACAAGAACCAGCCCTACCACACATAACCCAAACTCTCGTAGATTGTACCCCTACTGCGATGGACAGAGAACCAGCTTCACCCAATCTAACCCCAACCCCAGCCGATAGTAACCCAGTTCCTGTTGACACAACACCATCTCCACCATAGAGCTCCCAAACAAGAGCAGTTAGTAAGGCAGCTCCAGTGCCCAAAGGGCCAGTACTATCACGGCGAACCCCAACTCCACCAGTTAGTACGCCTATTCCTGTGGAGGAAGCACAACCAGCTAGTCGTAGTTTAGCATCTATCGCATTTGATGTTGTTAAATCGTATGTGCGTATCTTCCCATCTTGGAAATATTATACTGAAGATGAAGGAAAATGCCAGTTGCAGGTGTTTGTCCAGGAGTTATGTGTAAGTAATGTTATTCATGGCAATTACTTTGCTTCGTCCCATACATCCTACCTCCATGATGGTTATAATACAACAAATTTTCCCATTTTTCTCTATAGAGAAGGACCGATTTGGAAACTCATGATGAGGTAACCTGTGCTAATACCTCTGCTATCTTCAAGAATGCTTGGTGGCAGTATCGGAATTACCTGAAGAAAACGTACTTCACCGGCAAAGAAACTCATCAAATTCCCTTACGTTCTCCTGAGACACATTTACTGGATGATGACTAGGAATGCCTTGTTCTGTACTGGTCCCAAACCAAGAATGTGGTAAGGTCTATGAGCTCATTTTCTATTTTTAAGTATTATATTCTTGCGTCTTACTGTACTCTGTTCATGTAGAACAAGTGCCTAAACCTGAAGAACAACTGTTCTAATTTAAGATTCCATTGCTATCATAGTTCAAAAAAGCGCTAGGCGTTAATTGTGCGTTTTGCCACCGCCTTGCGCTTTACTGACCAAAGCGCATGCTTATGCGCAGTTATGCACAGATTATGCATAGTTATGCGCAATGCGTTTTGCCAACGCCTAGAGCCTAGGCGCGCTTAAGCGCTCGCTTAGGCGCGCCTTTTTTAACTATGATTGCTTTGCTCTTGTATCACTGTATTTACTCATACAAACTTATTATTAAATTGAAGGATCCAATCAAAACTCCAATGGCACAGCAGGTATGTTCATGCATGTTTCTTTAACAGGTTTGCTCTTATCAATAGCTCTGTTGATTTCAATTTCAATTGTGTATACAGTTGACTTTCATATCATGCACATTACTAGCATCACAACAGAGCCAATAGTGTTGTTGTACATGTAGACCCGTGGTACCCATCTGAAATCTTGTTGTGCCATGTAGTTTCCCACGCTTTGTATTCTTTCACTGCTGCTTTGTCTTGAACTGATATGATTTGAACCGTGTCTCTATTTTGATTTGGCAAGACAATGCAGTGACCATATGACATAGATATATGTTTGTTTGATGCTTCTATTATGTACTAGTACTTGGCAATAGAAGACTTGGTAGTTTAATCCTGTCCACCTAACTAATGAACTGGTTCACAAAAATGAGTTTCATATACTAGTACAGGCTAAACTTGTTATGTGTTTGCTTGTTTCTTCTTTTAGAATGCTGACAGAATATTGGGGAAGAGTGCCTTATTAAGCAATGGTAAAGGAAGTAATGCGGATAAGGTTCAGGATAGTGACACATCCCTGTTGGTCTCCAACAAAGCTCATAAAACAGCTAAGGAAGACTATCTTGAAGACAGCGAGACAACCCCAAAGTCCTGTCTTGGTTTAGTGTTCGAGTTACTCGCCACTACCGCTTGCACAAGCTATTCAAACTCACCGTCTGAATCAGTTCGGTTTCTTGAGTCTCAACTACAAGCTGAAAGACATCGATCAGCTGTGCTGCGACAAGAAGAGGAAGGACTGCAGAAGTCCCTGGAGCATTCAGATGCATACTTTCTGGTGCAACAGCAAGCGTTGGAGGATTTTAGTGCCAAACAGGACAAAGCTAATCAGCTTGCTAAGCTTATTGCCAGCATGGTGGATACCAAGGATAACGTTTCTTGAGCTCCTCCGAAGATGTTTCAGTTATGCTCTTGTTTTGCTGCCGCATTTATTTGGACTGGTGGCCAATTTTGACGGCCAGTGTATGTAATGTGCTGCTTTGTTCCCTATATTTGCACTGGTGGCGAACTTTGATGCCCAGTGTATGTAATATGTGTAATAGCGGTAATAGGCTAGCGTTAATTGCTTGCTTATTTATTTCCTTATTGTCTTGTTTAGTTGTTTGCTTGTAGTCACTGCAGTGCTTTTTCTATTTTTTTCTAGTGGCCACAATAGCCTATTTTTGGTAACTAGGCCAAAATAATCGTGGCAACACACGGACTGTTGTAACCATGGGCCTCTTGCAGGCCGTATGATCCATGGGCCTTCGTCCGGCCGTAGGATCCATCGGCCTTCTATATGGGCCTGAGGGTCCATGGGCCTTCTACGGGCCGTACTATCCATGGGCCTCATACGGGCCGTAGGATCCATGGGCCTTCTATGGGGCGTATCTGTTGGGGAACGTAGTAATTTCAAAAAAATTCCTATGCACACGCAAGATCATGGTGATGCATAGCAGTGAGAGGGGAGAGTGTTGTCCACGTACCCTCGTAGACCGAAAGCGAAAGCGTTAACACAACGCGGTTGATGTAGTCGTACGTCTTCACGATCCGACCGATCAAGTACCGAACGCACGGCACCTCCGAGTTCATCACACGTTCAGCTCGATGACGTCCCTCAAACTCCGATCCAGCCGAGTGTTGAGGGAGAGTTTCGTCAGCACGACGGCGTGGTGACGATGATGATGTTCTACCGATGCAGGGCTTCGCCTAAGCACCGCTACGATATTATCGAGGTGTAATATGGTGGAGGGGGGCACCGCACACGGCTAAAAGATCGTTGATCAATTGTGTGTCTAGAGGTGCCCCCCTGCCCCCGTATATAAAGGAGCAAGGGGGAGGCCGCCGGCCAAGGAGGAGAGGCGCGCCAGGAGGAGTCCTACTCCTACCGGGAGTAGGACTCCCCCCCTTTTCCATGTTGGACTAGGAGAGAGAGGGGGAAGAGGTGGAGGGGAGGTAGGAAGGGGGGGGCACCGCCCCCCTCTCCTTGTCCTATTCGGACTGGAGGGGAGGGGCGCGCGGCCCTGCCCTGGCCTCCTCTCCTCTCTTCCACCTAGGCCCACTAAGGCCCATTAAGTTACCGGGGGGTTCCGGTAACCTCCCTGTACTCCGGAAAAATCCCGATTTCACCCGGAACACTTCCGATGTCCAAACATAGTCTTCCAATATATCAATCTTTATGTCTAGACCATTTCAAGACTCCTCGTCATGTCCGTGATCACATCCGGGACTCTGAACATCCTTCGGTGCATCAAAACATATAAACTCATAATATAACTGTCATCGTAATGTTAAGCGTGTGGACCCTACGGGTTCGAGAACTATGTAGACATGACCGAGACACCTCTCCGGTCAATAACCAATAGCGGAACCTGGATGCTCATATTGGTTCCTACATATTCTACAAAGATCTTTATCGGTCAGACCGCATAACAACATACGTTGTTCCCTTTGTCAATGGTATGTTACTTACCCGAGATTCGATCGTCGGTATCTCGATACCTAGTTCAATCTCGTTACCGGCAAGTCTCTTTACTAATTCCGTAATACATCATCCCGCAACTAACTCATTAGTCACAATGCTTGCAAGGCTTATAGTGATGTGTATTACTGAGTGGGCCCAGAGATACCTCTCCGACAATCGGAGTGACAAATCCTAATCTCGAAATACGCCAACCCAACAAGTACCTTTGGAGACACCTGTAGAGCACCGTTATAATCACCCAGTTACATTGTAATGTTTGGTAGCACACAAAGTGTTCCTCCGGTAAACGGGATCTGCATAATCTCATAGTCATAGGAACATGTATAAGTCATGAAGAAAGCAATAACAACATACTAAACGATCGAGTGATAAGCTAACGGAATGGGTCAAGTCAATCACATCATTCTCCTAATGATGTGATCTCGTTAATCAAATGAAAACTCATGTCTATGGCTAGGAAACACAACCATCTTTGATCAACGAGCTAGTCAAGTAGAGGCATACTAGTGACACTCTGTTTGTCTATGTATTCACACATGTATTATGTTTCCGGTTAATACAATTCTAGCATGAATAATAAACATTTATCATGATATAAGGAAATAAATAATAACTTTATTATTGCCTCTAGGGCATATTTCCTTCAGTCTCCCACTTGCACTAGAGTCAATAATCTAGATTACACAGTAATGATTCTTATACCCATGGAGTCTTGGTGCTGATCATGTTTTGCTCGTGGAAGAGGCTTAGTCAACGGGTCTGCAACATTCAGATCCGTATGTATCTTGCAAATTTCTATGTCTCCCACCTGGACTAAATCCCGGATGGAATTGAAGCGTCTTTTGATGTGCTTGGTTCTCTTGTGAAATCTGGATTCCTTTGCTAAGGCAATTGCACCAGTATTGTCACAAAAGATTTTCATTGGTCCCGATGCACTAGGTATGACACCTAGATCGGATATGAACTCCTTCATCCAAACTCCTTCATTTGCTGCTTCGGAAGCAACTATGTACTCCGCTTCACACGTAGATCCCGCCATGACACTTTGCTTAGAACTGCACCAACTGACAGCTCCACCGTTCAATGTAAACACGTATCCGGTTTGCGATTTAGAATCGTCCGGATCAGTGTCAAAGCTTGCATCAACGTAACCATTTACGATGAGCTCTTTGTCATCCATAAACGAGAAACATATCCTTAGTCCTTTTCAGGTATTTCAGGATGTTCTTGACAGTTGTCCAGTGATCCACTCCTGGATTACTTTGGTACCTCCCTGCTAAACTTATAGCAAGGCACACATCAGGTCTGGTACACAACATTGCATACATGATAGAGCCTATGGATGAAGCATAGGGAACATCTTTCATCTTCTCTCTATCTTCTGCAGTGGTCGGGCATTGAGTCTTACTCAATCTCACACCTTGTAGTACATGCAAGAACCCTTTCTTTGCTTGATCCATTTTGAACTTCTTCAAAACTTTGTCAAGGTATGTGCTTTGTGAAAGTCCAATTAAGCGTCTTGATCTATCTCTATAGATCTTGATGCCCAATATATATGCAGCTTCACCGAGGTCTTTCATTGAAAACCTCTTATTCAAGTATCCCTTTATGCTATCCAGAAATTCTATATCATTTCCAATTAGCAATATGTCATCCACATATAATATCAGAAATGCTACGGAGCTCCCACTCACTTTCCTGTAAATACAGGCTTCTCCAAAACTTTGTATAAAACCAAATGCTTTGATCACACTATCAAAGCGCTTATTCCAACTCTGAGAGGCTTGCACCAGTCCATAAATGGATCGCTGGAGCTTGCACACTTTGTTAGCTCCCTTTGGATCGACAAAACCTTCCGGTTGCATCATATACAACTCTTCTTCCAGAAATCCATTCAGGAATGCAGTTTTGACATCCATTTGCCAAATTTCATAATCATAAAATGCGGCTATTGCTAACATGATTTGGACAGACTTAAGCATCGCTACGGGTGAGAAGGTCTCATCGTAGTCAATCCCTTGAACTTGTCGAAAACCTTTCGCAACAAGTCGAGCTTTATAGACAGTAACATTACCGTCAGCGTCAGTCTTCTTCTTGAAGATCATTTATTTTCAATGGCTTGCCGATCATCGGGCAAGTCAACCAAAGTCCATACTTTGTTCTCATACATGGATCCCATCTCGGATTTCATGGCCACAAGCCATTTTGCGAAATCTGGGCTCACCATCGCTTCTTCATAGTTCGTAGGTTCGTCATGGTCTAGTAACATAACCTCCAGAATAGGATTACCGTACCACTCTGGTGCGGATCTTGATCTGGTTGACCTACAAGGTTCAGTAATAACTTGATCTGAAGTTTCATGATCATTATAATTAACTTCCTCACTAATTGGTGTAGGTGTCGCAGAAACTGATTTCTGTGATGATCTACTTTCCAATAAGGGAGCAGGTACAGTTACCTCATCAAGTTCTACTTTCCTCCCACTCACTTCTTTCGAGAGAAACTCCTTCTCTAGAAAGGATCCATTCTTAGCAACGAATGTCTTGCCTTCGGATCTGTGATAGAAGGTGTACCCAACAGTCTCCTTTGGGTATCCTATGAAGACACATTTCTCCGATTTAGGTTCGAGCTTATCAGGTTGAAGTTTCTTCACATAAGCATCGCAACCCCAAACTTTAAGATACGACAACTTTGGTTTCTTGCCAAACCATAGTTCATAAGGTGTCGTTTCAACGGATTTTGATGGTGCCCTATTTAGAGTGAATGCAGCCGTCTCTAAAGCATAACCCAAAAATGATAGCGGTAAATCAGTAAGAGACATCATAGATCGCACCATATCTAGTAAAGTACGATTACGACGTTCGGACACACCATTACATTGTGGTGTTCCGGGTGGCGTGAGTTGCGAAACTATTCCGCATTGTTTCAAATGTAGGCCAAACTCGTAACTCAAATATTCTCCTCCACGATCTGATCGTAGAAACTTTATTTTCTTGTTACGATGATTTTCAACTTTGCTCTGAAATTCTTTGAACTTTTCAAATGTTTTAGACTTATGTTTCATTAAGTAGATATACCCATATCTGCTCAAATCATCTGTGAAGCTGAGAAAATAACGATATCCGCCACGAGCCTCAATATTCATCGGACCACATACATCTGTATGTATGATTTCCAACAAATTAGTTGCTCTCTCCATAGTACCGGAGAACGGTGTTTTAGTCATCTTGCCCATGAGACACGGTTCGCAAGTACCAAGTGATTCATAATCAAGTGATTCCAAAAGTCCATCATTATGGAGTTTCTTCATGCGCTTTACACCGATATGACCTAAACGGCAGTGCCACAAATAAGTTGCACTATCATTATCAACTCTGCAGCTTTTGGCTTCGACATTATGAATATGTGTGTCACTACTATCGAGATTTAACAAAAATAGACCACTCTTCAAGGGTGCATGACCATAAAAGATATTATTCATATAAATAGAACAACCATTATTCTCTGATTTAAATGAATAACCGTCTCGCATCAAACAAGATCCAGATATAATGTTCATGCTTAACGCTGGCACCAAATAACAATTATTTAGGTCTAAAACTAATCCCGAAGGTAGATGTAGAGGTAGCGTGCCGACCGCGATCACATCGACTTTGGAACCATTTCCCACGCGCATCGTCACCTCGTCCTTAGCCAATCTTCGCTTAATCCGTAGCCCCTGTTTTGAGTTGCAAATATTAGCAACAGAACCAGTATCAAATACCCAGGTGCTACTGCGAGCATTAGTAAGGTACACATCAATAACATGTATATCACATATACCTTTGTTCACCTTACCATCCTTCTTATCCGCCAAATACTTGGGGCAGTTCCGCTTCCAGTGACCAGTCTGCTTGCAGTAGAAGCACTCAGTCTTAGGCTTAGGTCCAGACTTGGGTTTCTTCTCCTGAACAGCAACTTGCTTACTGTTCTTCTTGAAGTTACCCTTCTTCTGCCCTTTGCCCTTTTTCTTGAAAGTAGTGGTCTTATTGACCATCAACACTTGATGCTCCTTTTTGATTTCTACCTCCGCTGCCTTTAGCATTGCGAAGAGCTCGGGAATTGTCTTATTCATCCCTTGCATGTTATAGTTCATCACGAAGCTCTTGTAGCTTGGTGGCAGTGATTGAAGAATTCTGTCAATGACGCTATCATCCGGAATATTAACTCCCAGTTGAATCAAGTGATTATTATACCCAGACATTTTGAGTATATGCTCACTGACAGAAATATTCTCTTCCATCTTGCAGATGTAGAACTTATTGGAGACTTCATATCTCTCAATCCGGGCATTTGCTTGAAATATTAACTTCAACTCCTGGAACATCTCATATGCTCCATGATGTTCAAAACGTCGTTGAAGACCCGGTTCTAAGCCATAAAGCATGGCACACTGAACTATCGAGTAGTCATCAGCTTTGCTGTCACGACCGGTTTTTCAATAAAATATTTATTGAGAGACCAATCCCTTTTACGGACCAGTAAAGAAGAATTCCTTCTCACTGGTAGACAATATCTTGGTCATAGAAGAAAAATACCAGGAGTACTAAATATAATACAAGGTTGAGCGGGGACTGCCCAACAATTTATTACATGCACGCCGATAAAACAAGACGGCGGATAGGGTGGCATAACTACTAACTCATGATAATAACGGTGGTGGAAATATCACCGCGAAGCGGGTGATATGACTCCTGAAGACTACAGCTCTTCGAGCGTCGGAGTGAGGGTCGAGGAGACTTATTGCGGGTGGCGGAAGCGTATATAATACAAGTGACCAATATTCGGGATCGCACAGGACTGACTCGGATTCCTCTAGGCGTCGGACGCGCTATCAAACTCTTCATCCAAGAGATCACCTTCGTCAACATCTGGCCAAATCAACAAGCCAGGTGAGTACTATGAAAGTACTCGCAAGACAGTTCAGACATAAGATATAACAAATGTAAACATGAAGCGTAAGAACGGAATAACAAGTGCGTTCAGACATAGAGACAATACTTGCATGAGAAAATAACAGAGAAGTCGGGCGGTAGTCCTCCCGAAATCCCAAAATAAATACGGGGTGCCAAACGAGGGTCTGAATGACTCCTCGAGAGGAAACTGCAAGAATAGTAATACTGGTGCCAAACGAGGGTCTGAATGACTCCTCGAGAGGAAACTGCAAGAATAATAATGCCGCAGTCGGGCGTCAGGGCGACACCACATAAAGGGCTTATAACAGAAATAAAAGACAAACATGCCACAGTCGGACGTCTGAGCGACATCACATAAAGGGCTTATATTGAAAGTGAAAGGCAAACATGCCACAGTCGGACGTCTGAACGACATCACATAAAGGGCTTATATTGAAAGTAAAAGGCAAACATGCCACAGTCGGACGACTGAGCGACATCACGTAAAGGGCTTATATTGAAAGTAAAAGGCAAACATGCCACAGTCGGACGTCTGAGCGACATCACGTGAAGGGCTTATATTGTAGCTCAATAATTCAGTAGCTCGAGAACATAAATTATTACAAGTACTAAACAAATATGGGGTTAGTCCATCCGCAGGAATAACAATTAAACTGGGTTTACCATTTGAGCTTGTTCACCGGGGATAAATTTCCACGAGGATAGATATGGATATACTGTTCACCCTACTTGATCATGGATACGATGACTTGGAAGGATTTGACTCTGCAGAGTTTGTACTTAACCACAGCCAACGGATTTCAGTAGTCACGGGGACTAGTTCCGTTTACGGTGTTTCGGAAGAAACACGTCTAACCAGTACACACGCATTCAACATTCCAAAGCCAGGGATCACCCTCGGCAACGTTCAAGAAAAACCTTGAGACGGGGAGGCTACAACCTCGCGTAGCATGGGATCAAATTTCCATACGCGCGCTCTAAGGGGGTGCCCCCCTCTCGGTCCCAACCGGAAACACCCATGCCCCCTGACCGGATGACTGGCTTTAATCCAGGGCCATGGAACCATCATCCCGGCCCCTCTGTTTGGTGTGTACACGAAAAGAGGTTACCAACTTACTAAACCGCATCTAGGCAAAGAAACATGTGGTAGCACGGAAGGGAAAAGAACGATAACGTGACTCCGTCCACGTTAACGTTGGAATTTGTCGGATGACGCAAGGCTGGTATGCTACAACAGTATCACCTTGCTGCCCTTCATGTCACCACATGATTAGGCCATCTCTCACCAGAGATCATCGCAACTTTGGAACATGTGGGTAGTTGCCTCACAAGCAACGAGGTACTTACCGACACTCATATGCCACGCACAAACTTATACGCAAACATGCAAACAGCTATCATATCAAAGGTTCAAACATGCTTGCCTGGTTCGGAGAAGTCGGAGTCTAGTTCGGCGAAGTTCGCGGCTCCGTCACCTCTTCCGGAACCTACGGCATAACGAAAACGGGCACTAACGTGAAAACCAACGCGTGCATAAAAACTTCTCCAAACTTTTTCCAAATAAATCCCATAAAAAACTAGACAAAATTTTAAGACTGTCAAAAAAAGAATCACTCAAAAATCACTTTTTATTAAAAAGTTATAAAGGTTTCTGTCTAGGGACTCATCTGTAATGAAACAGAAAAGTTCCAGGGTTTAAACTGAGAAAACAGAAAACGCTTCGGAAAGAAACGCGCCAGCTCAAAAGAGAAAACGTATTTTGCCCGAAGGCGCCAACAAAAAACGTTTCGAGGGGGAAGAGAATAGAGGCTGACATGGGGGGGGGGGGTCCACATGTCAGGTTTAAAAAGCTCGCCGGCGCCCGAAGACTGCGGTGGACGCCGGCGTCAAACCACGGCGAGTCAAGGAGATCGGAGGGTACCCAGAGCTTCAGCGTGTCCTTCCGCGTCGGTGGGTGGTGGACTCGACCGACGGAGAGCACCACGTCGACGGCGACACTTTCTCCGGCGGACGGCGGCTCGGGTGATGGTGGGGAACTCCGGTGGTGAGCTGCAAACTCCGAATTGAAGCGCGGGTCAGAAGGAGGGATGCACTAGAGGGCTACTGGCAAGAAATGGGAGGCAGAGGTGCACGCACGGGAGCGAATTGAGCTGGATCCCGTGGCGGGTCGCGGCGGCCGGAGTTGAGGAAGGAGACCTCCTCGGGGCTCTTCCAGTGGCTTGGCGCGGTCTAGGTGGAGTGCAGAGGTGGTGTGGCTTCGAGTTGAAGCTCGGGGCCTCTATTTATAGGCGGATCGAGGGGTGGCCATGAACGGGGTTGCTCCGGCGAGCGATTACGGCGAGGCAGTGGGTGAGCAGGGGGTTTGAGTGGCCGGGCAGCATCAGTGGGAGTTACTGGTGTCGTTCCACTGCTAAACTGGGTTGGTCTTGGCGTAATGGCGCCGGTCCACGGTGGGGTGGCCGCATGGGCACGACGGCGGCAGAGAGCGCGCTCCGCGCCCTGCGGTTCACGACGAGGGTGGCAACGCGTTCTGGGGAGTGGAAGGCCACGCGGCGAGCTCCGGTGGCTTGGGCGGCACTGGGTGGCGCCGTCTGCGCCGCGCCTCTCTCTAGCGGCCGCAAAGTCGCCGCTGGCGTCGGTCACGGGGCGGCGCACCTCCTCCTGCTCGTCGCCGACGTCCGCAAGGCTCCAGGGGATCGTGCGGCGCAGGAACAAGGGGGAGAGGACGGGGAGCAAGGCGACATTGGGGCACTGGCGAGATTGAGATCGAACACTGAAGAAAACGACAGTGGTTCAGCCACTGTTAACTGAACTTGACTGAACTTGATTTTGACAGTGCCCTGCAGGTGTTTGACAGAATGATTTGGCAAGCAGAAAAAATTTCCTGGGGCTGGGACTTGGTGAGGTGACCACTCAATGCACCCAGGGGCTGCCTGATTTTACTCAGAATTTTTGGAGAAAGATTTGAATGAATTTCACCAAATTTGACAAATCTGGTCCAAACTTGCAGCAAGTCTAGTTTGAAAAATTTGAACTGATGACTAGTGGATCTTCATGGATCTTGGTTGAGGGTTCAAAGGACTAGGAAGGGAAAAAAGTTTGGGGGCAAAAATCAAAACAGAAAGGGTAGTTCCTTTGTAAATCTCCAAGGGCTAGAATAGAAGACAGAAATTGTTTTGAGAAGATTTAAATGGAAAATAAATGTATGGAGAGGTCCAACTTGCTGGATTTGATGCAAAACATGATCCAAAGATGAGGGAAGGTCTAGGAGAGTGGATTTGCACTAAGGCCATGGCAAGAGAGAAGTGTTGAAAGTGGTAAAGGATTATTCCAAAAGCTATAGAGTATTTTCAAAGAAATTTTCCAAAGGCATTTTTCCAAAAGAAAAACATTTTGGTTTGATTCCAAATAAAAGAGGAAAACCTCCAAGACCAAAATCAAGTCTTGAGTGAATCCAAAAATGAAGCACTAGCCATGAAAGAACATATGTTGAGAGGGAAAGTTCATTTAGAAGAAAAAATTCAATTCCCTTCCCTCAAAACAAGAAAAAGTTAAAAAAAAGCCAAATAAAATTTTGGGTGTCACAACACCTACCCCCTTAGGAAAAATCTTGTCCTCGAGATTTCTGTTGATCCTCAAATAGATATGGGTATTCTGCCTGAAGGAAATCTTCCCTTTCCCATGTAGCTTCATCCTTGGTGTGATTGCTCCACTGTACTCTGAAATTTTTTGTCGTTTTCTGACGGGTCCTCCTTTCAGACTCTTCCAATATTTTTACTGGCCGCTCTCTGTAGGTGAGGTCTGGTTGCACATCAATGCTCTCATGAGATACATGCTTCTCCGGGTTACTCACACATTTTCTCAGTTGAGAGACGTGGAACACGTCATGGACGTCTGACAGCTCCTTGGGTAAGTCTAGTTTGTAGGCCACTGTGCCTCTTTGTGCGATTATACGGAATGGTCCAATAAATCTCGGGGCTAGATTCCCCTTAATTTTGAACCGTTGCAGACCCCTCATAGGAGACACTTGTAGGTATACGGAATCACTGGGTTCAAAGCTGACCTCACGATGTTTTTGATCGTAGTAGCTCTTTTGTCGGCTCTGCGCTGTCTTGAGTCTGTCCCTGATCTGCTTAACTTTCTCCTCGGCCTCTTTAAGCATGTCTGGGCCGAAGATACGACTGTCACCTGTTTCTGACCAATTTAGTGGGGTACGACACCTCCGTCCGTACAATGCTTCAAAGGGTGTCATTTGCAAGCTGGCTTGGTAACTGTTGTTGTAAGCAAACTCGGCATATGGCAAACTCTCTTCCCAACTGGACCCATAGGTGAGCACACAGGCTCTCAGCATATCCTCTAGGATTTGGTTTACTCGTCCCGTTTGTCCATCTGTCTGAGGGTGGTACGCTGTACTGAATGCTAGTTGCGTGCCCAGAGCTTGTTGTAGGTGATCCCAAAATTTGGAGACAAATTGTGTACCTCGGTCGGATATTATAGTCTTTGGGACCCCATGCAAGCAAACTATACGAGAGAGATAAATTTTGGCCAGTCTTTGTGTGGAGTAAGTAGTCTTCATGGGAATGAAATGAGCAACCTTGGTTAGTCGGTCTGTGATGACCCATATGGCGTCATTTCCGCGTTGTGATCAGGGTAGTCCGACGATGAAATCCATTCCTATTTCATCCCATTTCCACTCCGGTATCCTGTTTGGCTGGAGTAACCCTGCTGGCTTTTGATGCTCGGCCTTGATGCGCTGACATGAATCGCAACAAGCAATGAATGCGGCTATATCCCTTTTCATACCGTGCCACCAAAATCTTTCCTGAATGTCTTTGTACATTTTGGTTCCTCCGGGGTGGATCGAGTATGGAGCGGTGTGGCTTTCGGTCAAGATTTGTTGCTTGAGTTCCTCAATGTTAGGTATGCAATGTCTGCCTCCGTACCATAATATTCCTTCACTGTCTGTGACGAACTCTGAAGCCTTACCAAGGTTCATTTTCTTCTTTATACCTTCGATGCTGGGATGTCCCTGTTGATCTTTCTTGATTTGTTCCACTAGGGTGGGTTGTATCTCCAGATTTGATACGGTGCCCTTAGAGACTAACACCATGTTGAGCCTAGCGAACTCTTGCTGAAACTCAGGCCTCAAGTTTTGCGGACCGTCGTTGTCTGGGCTGGGGTTTTGACTAAGGGCATCGGCCACTACATTTGCTTTCCCTGGATGGTAATGAATGCCGACATCATAGTCCTTGACCAATTCCAACCAGCGTCGTTAGCGTAAATTTAGTTTTGGCTGTGTGAAAATATATTTGAGGCTCTTATGGTCCGTATATATTTCACAGCGATTTCCCAATAGAAAGTGCCTCCACTCCTTGAGTGCATGTATGACTGCTGCTAGCTCCAAGTCATGTGTTGGGTAATTTTCCTCATGTTTTCGCAGCTGCCTGGAGGCATATGCGACAACTTTGCCATCCTGCATTAGTACACATCCGAGGCCTTTTCGGGACGCGTCACAATATACTTCAAAACTCTTGTGTATGTCTGGCACGGTTAATACTGGTGCGGTTGTCAGCTTCTTCTTAAGTTCTTGGAAGCTTCTCTCGCATGCTTCCGTCCATACAAATTTCTTGTCTTTCTTGAGAAACTGTGTTATTGGTTTTGCCACAGTGGAGAATCCTTCAATAAATCTTCTGTAATATCCGGCCATTCCCAGGAAACTCCGCACATCTGTAACGTTGGCGGGTGGCTTCCAGTCAAGTATGGCCTTGACTTTTTCTGGGTCTACGGCCACACCTTCTTGGTTCAATATATGGCCTAGGAAACCAACTTGTCTTAGCCAAAATTCACACTTGCTAAATTTGGCATACAACTGATGTTTCCTCAATTCTCCCAAAACAATCCTGAGATGCTCAGCATGCTCTTCCGGTGTCCTTGAGTAAACCAGAATATCGTCAATGAACACCACAACAAATTTGTCCATGAATTTCATGAACACTTTGTTCATGAGGTGGACAAAATATGCGGGGGCGTTTGTTAGACCAAAAGGCATCACTGTGAATTCATATAATCCGTATCTGGAGGTGAATGCTGTTTTAGGGATATCTTCTGTTCATACTTTCAGTTGATGATATCCCGATCTCAAATCAATTTTTGAGAACACCTTGGCTTGTGCGAGCTGGTCAAACAAATCATTTATCCGTGGCATCGGATATTTGTTTTTGATGGTGACCATATTGAGAGCTCGATAGTCTATACACAGTCTCAGTGTCCCATCCTTTTTCTTGGCGAACAACACTGGCGAACCCCATGGTGAGGAGCTGGCTCGAATAAATCCTTTGTCCAATAATTCCTTTATCTGCTTCTTCAACTCCACCAATTCTGAGGGTGCCATTCTATAAGGTTTCTTATAGATGGGAGCGGTGCCAGGTGCTAGTTCGATGCTGAATTCTATCTCTCGGTCTGGTGGCATGCCTGGCAGTTCTTCAGGAAATACGTCAGGAAACTCGCATACCACTGGAACTTTTCTCAGTTCTGAAATGTCCACTTTGTTCAGCTTTGGTTGCCGTGACCGTGGCCTTTCTTGAGCTGTAACCTTTATTGTCTTGCCATGATGGTGAGTGAGAATCACGGTCCGATTAAAACAGTCATTGAATCCTTTGTTGGTGGTTAACCAGTCCATCCCTAAAATGACATCCAGTCCTTTATTTTCCAACACGATGAGATTTGCTTGGAACTGTAATCCTTCAAACTCAATGACCACTCCTTGGCAGTAACTCTGAGTGATTTGCTTATTTCCGGGGGACTTGATGATCATAGATTTTTCCAAGGGAAATATCGGAAAACCATGTTGCAAAAAAAAACTCTTCGAAACGAACGAATGGGAAGCTCCAGAATCAAACAAAACCGTGGCAGGTACTGTGTTGACAGGGAACGTACCGAGCACGATGTCTGGGGCATTCTGCGCTTCTTCTGTGGTCACATGGTTCAGGTGACCCTACCTGTGGTTGTTGTTGGGATTGAAATTGTTGCGCTTGGGGGCTGGATTGTTTCCACCATTATTTGGCTTGGGGGCCGAGTTCCTTGGTTTTGGGCACTGTTTAGCATAGTGCCCTTCTTCACCACAAGCATAGCAGGTGACCCCTGGACGGTACATGTACTCCTTGTCTCTGGCATGAAACTGTCTGACGGGCCTTGGATCAGTAGTCGTGGATCTCCTTGCTTCTATCCTTGGAACCGCAGTCTTGCTTCGGTTGTTGCGAGCAAGAGTCGTCTTGTCCCTCTTTCGCTTACGGAGATCTTCCAGACTACGGCGCTCATTCTCCAAGGTAATGGCCTTGTCAACCAGAGTTTTAAAATCCGGGAAAGTGTGTACAACCAGTTGGCATTTTAGCGCTGGTGCCAGGCCATCCAGGAATTTTTCCATCTTCTTGTTTTCTGTCATGTGCTCGTCGTAGGCATAACGAGATAGCTGGGTAAACTGACCGTTGTATTCTGTCACTGACATGCCTCTTTGCTTGAGATCGTCAAATTCTCTCTTCTTGATTTTTATGATGCTCCTGGGGATGTGTGCCCCACGAAAGCCTTCCTTGAATTCTTCCCAGGTGATGTTGTGTTCACTGGGATGCATGTGTAGGAAGTTTTCCCACCATGCTGCAGCTGCTCCAGTAAGGTAGTGTGGTGCATAAAGCACCTTCTCATGATCTGAACACTGAGCAATAATCAGTTTCCTTTCAATGTCACAGAGCCAATCATCGGCTTCCAGCGGCTTATCGGTGTGAGCAAAAGTTGAAGGGCGAGTCTTCTGTAACTCAGATAACTTGGAATGTGGTTGATAGGGTTCATGGTGGTTTCCCATATTGATGACATGATTCATCATCTCTTGGTGCTGTTGCTGGCTTTGTTCGAAGAGACGGCATACTTGAGACAAGGCTGCTTCGCTGTCTTGTTGACTGGACTGTCCCTGGGTGAAGTTGTTGCTAGTCTGTGTCCCATAAACTTCTTCTGGCTGATTGGGCATGGAGCGAGTCCATGGGCGAGACATTTTTCCAGTCTGGGGTATTATGTTGCAAAACCCATGAGAAGAACTGTGTAGTACAAGGAAAATCGTGCAAAGGCAACAATTTAAAAGACCTCAAGATTTTAAGAAAACATAAACGATTTTGCACGGAGAAGAACTGCTTAGCATATATCTTACACGCGAAAAGCAAACACACGATACAGCACTCAGGATGCGCGTACACATTCCTGACATGTTATTTAGACTAGCGCACTCCTCCGGAAAGCAGCGAACACACAAATACAAACTAGCGTACAGAGAAAACACATCATACAAGCAGATATAACGCGCGGCTACTCTCAGTCGGAGATGGTGACGATGTCCTTCCCCTTGCCGAGGGCAAGACTCAGCGGTCCAGGAGAATCAACCTGCACCTCCTCTCTAGCTGGCTCCTGGCGCGTAACGATGCACTGCGGTGATGGCGCGGGACCGACAGGCGGTAGTGCGGGTGCGGCGGGCGGTGCAGCTCTGACTGGAGTAGGAGCGATGACTCGGTCGAACTCCTCTGGTGTAGGCAGACGGCGAGCAGTGGCCAAAACGGCCGGTGCATAAGAGGCTGAAGACGAGACGAATGTTAGAGGCGGTGCTGTGTGAAGGAGTTCCTTCCTGCAGGCAGGACCGCCCCGGACCAAGTCCATGCGGGCAGCCACAAGATCGTCCACGAGGTTGTCGAAAGACTCCTCCAGAGCCTTGAGATACTCCACAACCATCTCGATGGCTTCACCTCGTTCTCCCCAATGGCAGGCGAATGCATAGTGACTGGTATATGGCACATGGCATGGGAGGTAGCGGTAGCGGCGAGTCTTCATCGTAGGAAGGATGTCCCGAAGACGAGCTATCGCCTCACGGGCAGCCATCTGCATGGCATGCCTCTCTGTAGGCATGGCCCTTCCCACAAAACGGAAGTGGCGAGCTGCAGAACGTCCTCCCTTAAATTGCACCACAGCTTGGTGCATAGACACGTCGTCACTGAGCTTGTGCTGGTAAAGCGTGAACTCCGGGCGAGTCGCTGGCCCGATCGCGAGCTTGGTGATGGAGGCGAGAAGTTTGACAAACCCCTCGGGCACGTTCGTGAACACTCGAGTCTCACAGCTGCTGCCAGCCATCTACAAAAGTAGGCAAAAATTCTGAGTAGTCATGTCATAAATTTATGATGACCAACAGAAAATAGCTACACTTGCAAAATGCTGAAAAAGCACAAAAGACGCTAATAACCGATTAGCGATCGCACCTAGTGGCTTCCTACAGTCAGCCTGGCTCTGATACCCAGCTTGTCACGACCGGTTTTTCAATAAAATATTATTGAGAGACCAATCCCTTTTACGGACCAGTAAAGAAGAATTCCTTCTCACTGGTAGACAATATCTTGGTCACAGAAGAAAAATACCAGGAGTACTGAATATAATACAAGGTTGAGCGGGGACTACCCAACAATTTATTACATGCACGCCGATAAAACAAGACGGCGGATAGGGTGGCATAACTACTAACTCACGATAATAACGGTGGTGGAAATATCACCGCGAAGCGGGTGATATGACTCCTGAAGACTACAGCTCTTCGAGCGTCGGAGTGAGGCTCGAGGAGACTTATTGCGGGTGGCGGAAGCGTATATAATACAAGTGACCAATATCCGGGATCGCACAGGACTGACTGGGATTCCTCTAGGCGCCGGACGCGCTATCAAACTCTTCATCCAAGAGATCGCCTTCGTCAACATCTGGCCAAATCAACAAGCCAGGTGAGTACTATGAAAGTACTCGCAAGACAGTTCGGACATAAGATATAACAAATGTAAACATGAAGCGTAAGAACGGAATAACAAGTGCGTTCAGACATAGAGACAATACTTGCATGAGAAAATAACAGAGAAGTCGGGCGGTAGTCCTCCCGAAATCCCAAAATAAATACGGGTGCCAAACGAGGGTCTGAATGACTCCTCGAGAGGAAACTGCAAGGATAGTAATACTGGTGCCAAACGAGGGTCTGAATGACTCCTCGAGAGGAAACTGCAAGAATAATAATGCCGCAGTCGAGCGTCAGGGCGACACCACATAAAGGGTTTATAACAGAAATAAAAGACAATCATGCCACAGTCGGACGTCTGAGCAACATCACATAAAGGGCTTGAAAGTGAAAGGCAAACATGCCACAGCCGGACGTCTGAACGACATCACATAAAGGGCTTATATTGAAAGTAAAAGGCAAACATGCCACAGTCGGACGTCTGAGCGACATCACGTAAAGGGCTTATATTGAAAGTAAAAGGCAAACATGCCACAGTCGGACGTCTGAGCGACATCACGTAAAGGGCTTATATTGTAGCTCAATAATTCAGTAGCTCGAGAACATAAATTATTATAAGTACGAAACAAATATGGGGTTAGTCCATCCGCAGGAATAACAATTAAACTGGGTTTACCACTTGAGCTTGTTCACCGGGGATAAATTTCCACAAGGATAGATATGGATATACTGTTCACCCTACTTGATCATGGATACGATTACTTGGAAGGATTTGACTCTGCAGAGTTTGTACTTAACCACAACCAACGGATTTCAGTAGTCACGGGGACTAGTTCCGTTTACGGTGTTTTGGAAGAAACACGTCTAACCAGTACACACCCATTCAACATTCCGAAGCCAGGGATCACCCTCGGCAACGTTCAAGAAAAACCTTGAGACGGGGAGGCTACAACCTCGCGTAGCATGGGATCAAATTTCTGTACGCGCGCTCTAAGGGGGTGCCCCCCTCTCGGTCCCAACCGGAAACACCCATGCCCCCTGACCGGATGACTGGCTTTAATCCAGGGCCATGGAACCATCATCCCGGCCCCTCTGTTTGGTGTGTACACGGAAAGAGGTTACCAACTTACTAAACCGCATCTTGGCAAAGAAACATGTGGTAGCACGGAAGGGAAAAGAACGATAACGTGACTCCATCCACGTTAACGTCGGAATTTGTCGGATGACGCAAGGCTGGTATGCTACAACAGTACCACCTTGCTGCCCTTCATGTCACCACATGATTAGGCCATCTCTCACCAGAGATCATCGCAACTTTGGAACATGCGGGTAGTTGCCTCACAAGCAACGACGTACTTACCGACACTCATATGCCACGCACAAACTTATATGCAAACATGCAAACACCTATCATATCAAAGGTTCAAACATGCTTGCCTGGTTCGGAGAAGTCGGAGTCTAGTTCGGCGAAGTTCGCGGCTCCGTCACCTCTTCCGGAACCTACGGCATAACGAAAACGGGCAGTAACGTGAAAACCAACGCGTGCATAAAAACTTCTCCAAACTTTTTCCAAATAAATCCCATAAAAAACTAGACAAAATTTAAGACTGTCAGAAAAAGAATCACTCAAAAATCACTTTTTATTAAAAAGTTATAAGGGTTTCTGTCCAGGGACTCATCTGTAATGAAACAGAAAAGTTCCAGGGTTTAAACTGAGAAAACAGAAAACGCTTCGGAAAGAAACGCGCCAGCTCAAAAGGGAAAACGTATTTTGCCCGAGGGCGCCAATAGAAAACGTTTCGAGGGGGAAGAGAATAGAGGCTGACATGGGGGGTCCACATGTCAGGTTTAAAAAGCTCGCCGGCGCCCGCAGACTGCGGTGGACGCCGGCGTCGAACCACGGCGAGTCAGGGAGATCGGAGGGTACCAAGAGCTTCAGCGTGTCCTTCCGCGTCGGTGGGTGGTGGACTCGACCGACGGAGAGCACCACGTCGACGGCGACACTTTCTCCGGCGGACGGCGGCTCGGGTGATGGTGGGGAACTCTGGTGGTGAGCTGCAAACTCCGAATTGAAGCGCGGGTCAGAAGGAGGGATGCACTAGAGGGCTACTGGCAAGAAATGGGAGGCAGAGGTGCATGCACGGGAGCGAATTGAGCTGGATCCCGTGGCGGGTCGCGGCGGCCGGAGTTGAGGAAGGAGACCTCCTCGGGGCTCTTCCAGTGGCTTGGCGCGGTCTAGGTGGAGTGCAGAGGTGGTGTGGGTTCGAGTTGAAGCTCGGGGCCTCTATTTATAGGCGGATCGAGGGGGTGGCCGTGAACGGCGTTGCTCCGGCGAGCGATTACGGCGAGGCAGTGGGTGAGCAGGGGGTTTGAGTGGCCGGGCAGCATCAGTGGGAGTTACTGGTGTCGTTCCACTGCTAAACTGGGTTGGTCTTGGCGTAATGGCGCCGGTCCACGGTGGGGTGGCCGCACGGGCACGACAGCGGCAGAGAGCGTGCTCCGCGCCCTGCAGTTCACGACGAGGGTGGCAGCGCGTTCTGGGGAGTGGAAGGCCACGCGGCGAGCTCCGGTGGCTTGGGCGGCGCCGTCTGCGCCGCGCCTCTCTCTGGCGGACGCAAAGCCGCCGCTGGCGTCGGTCTCGGGGCGGCGCACCTCGTCCTGCAGGGACGTTCGCAAGGCTCCAGGGGATCGTGCGGCGCAGGAACAAGGGGGAGAGTATGGGGAGCAAGGCGACATCGGGGCACTGGCGAGATTGAGATCGAACACTGAAGAAAACGACAGTGGTTCAACCACTGTTAACCGAACTTGACTGAACTTGATTTTGACTGTGCCCTGCAGGTGTTCGACAGAATGATTTGGCAAGCAGAAAATTTTTCCTAGGGCTGGGACTTGGTGAGGTGACCACTCAATGCACCCAGGGGCTGCCTGATTTTACTCAGAATTTTTGGAGAAAGATTTGAATTAATTTCACCAAATTTGACAAATCTGGTCCAAACTTGCAACAAGTGTAGTTTGAAAAATTTGAACTGAAGACCAGTGGATCTTCATGGATCTTGGTTGAGGGTTCAAAGGACTA
Organism: Triticum aestivum; assembly: GCF_018294505.1. Taxonomy (NCBI): domain Eukaryota; kingdom Viridiplantae; phylum Streptophyta; class Magnoliopsida; order Poales; family Poaceae; genus Triticum; species Triticum aestivum. The sequence continues at coordinate 135,921,775 of NC_057808.1, forward strand.
GGAAGGGAAAAAGGTTTGGGGGCAAAAATCAAAACAGAAAGGGTAGTTCCTTTGTAAATCTCCAAGGGCTAGAATAGAAGACAGAAATTGTTTTGATAAGATTTAAATGGAAAATAAATGTATGGAGAGGTCCAACTTGCTGGATTTGATGCAAAACATGATCCAAAGATGAGGGAAGGTCTAGGAGAGTGGATTTGCACTAAGGCCATGGCAAGAGAGAAGTGTTGAAAGTGGTAAAGGATTATTCCAAAAGCTATAGAGTATTTTCAAAAAAAAATTCCAAAGGCATTTTTCCAAAAGAAAAACATTTTGGTTTGAGTCCAAATAAAAGAGGAAAACCTCCAGGACCAAAATCAAGTCTTGAGTGAATCCAAAAATGAAGCACTAGCCATGAAAGAAAATATGTTGAGAGGGAAAGTTCTTTTAGAAGAAAAAATTCAATTCACTTCCCTCAAAACAAGAAAAAGTTAAAAAAAAGCCAAATAAAATTTTGGGTGTCACATTTGCTCTGCCAGACGTTCATAACTTCTGGTGTTGCTCTTGCAGCAGGCCTGGCACCCAGCGGTGCTTCCAGGACGTAATTCTTCTATGCAGCAATGAGGATAATCCTCAAGTTACGGACCCAGTCCGTGTAATTGCTACCATCATCATTCAACTTTGCTTTCTCAAGGAACGCATTAAAATTCAACGGAACAACAGCACAGGCCATCTATCTACAATTAACATAGACAAGCAAGATACTATCAGGTACTAAGTTCATGATAAATTTAAGTTCTATTAATCATATTACTTAAGAACTCCCACTTAGATAGACATCTCTCTAATCATCTAAGTGATTACGTGATCCAAATCAACTAAACCATAACCGATCATCACGTGAAATGGAGTAGTTTTCAATGGTGAACATCACTATGTTGATCATATCTACTATATGATTCACGCTCGACCTTTCGGTCTCCGTGTTCCGAGGCCATATCTGCATATGCTAGGCTCGTCAAGTTTAACCTGAGTATTCCGCGTGTGCAACTGTTTTGCACCCGTTGTATTTGAACGTAGAGCCTATCACACCCGATCATCACGTGGTGTCTCAGCACGAAGAACTTTCGCAACGGTGCATACTCAGGGAGAACACTTTTATCTTGAAATTTTAGTGAGAGATCATCTTATAATGCTACCGTCAATCAAAGCAAGATAAGATGCATAAAAGATAAACATCACATGCAATCAATAGAAGTGATATGATATGGCCATCATCATCTTGTGCTTGTGATCTCCATCTCCGAAGCACCGTCATGATCACCATCGTCACCGGCGCGACACCTTGATCTCCATCGTAGTATCGTTGTCGTCTCGCCAACTATTGCTTTTACGACTATCGCTACCGCTTAGTGATAAAGTAAAACAATTACATGGCGATTTCATTGCATACAATAAAGCGACAACTATATGGCTCCTGCCAGTTGCCGATAACTCGGTTACAAAACATGATCATCCCATACAATAAAATATAGCATCATGTCTTGACCATATCACATCACAACATGCCCTGCAAAAACAAGTTAGACGTCCTCTACTTTGTTGTTGCCAGTTTTACGTGGCTGCTACGGGCTTAGCAAGAACCGTTCTTACCTACGCATCAAAACCACAACGATAGTTTGTCAAGTTGGTGCTGTTTTATCCTTCGCAAGGACCGGGCGTAGCCACACTCGGTTCAACTAAAGTGAGAGAGACAGACACCCGCCAGTCACCTTTAAGCAACGAGTGCTCGCAACGGTGAAACCAGTCTCGCGTAAGCGTACGCGTAATGTCGGTCCGGGCCGCTTCATCTCACAATACCGCTGAACCAAAATATGACATGCTGGTAAGCAGTATGACTTATATCGCCCACAATTCACTTGTGTTCTACTCGTGCATATAACATCAACGCATAAAACTTGGCTCGGATGCCACTGTTGGGGAACGTAGTAATTTCAAAAAAATTCCTACGCACACGCAAGATCATGGTGATGAATAGCAACGAGAGGGGAGAGTGTTGTCCACGTAACCTCGTAGACTGAAAGCGGAAGTGTTAACACAACGCGGTTGATGTAGTCGTACGTCTTCACGATCCGACCGATCAAGTACCGAACGCACGGCACCTCCGAGTTCAGCACACGTTCAGCTCGATGACGTCCCTCGAACTCTGATCCAGCCGAGTGTTGAGGGAGAGTTTCGTCAGAACGACAACGTGGTGATGATGATGATGTTCTACCGATGCAGGGCTTCGCTTAAGCACCGCTACGATATTATCGAGGTGTAATATTGTGGAGGGGGGCACCGCACACGGCTAAAAGATTGTTGATCAATTGTGTGTCTAGAGGTGCCCCCCTGCCCCAGTATATAAAGGAGCAAGGGGGAGGCCGCCGGTCAAGGAGGAGAGGCGCGCCAGGAGGAGTCCTACTCCTACCGGGAGTAGGACTCCCCCCTTTTCCATGTTGGACTAGGAGAGAGGGGGGGAAGAGGTGGAGGGGAGGAAGGAAAGGGGGCACCGCCCCCCTCTCCTTGTCCTATTCGGACTGGGGGGAGAGGGGCGCGCGGCCCTGCCCTGGCCTCCTCTCCTCTCTTCCACCTAGGCCCACTAAGGCCCATTAAGTTACCGGGGGGTTCCGGTAACCTCCCGGTACTCCGAAAAAATCCCAATTTCACCCGGAACACTTCCGATGTCCAAACATAGGCTTCCAATATATCAATCTTTATGTCTCAACCATTTCGAGACTCCTCGTCATGTCCGTGATCACATCCGGGACTCCGAACAACCTTCGGTGCATCAAAACATATAAACCCATAATATAACTGTCATCGTAACGTTAAGCGTGCGGACCCTACGGGTTCGAGAACTATGTAGACATGACCGAGACACCTCTCCGGTCAATAACCAATAGCGGAACCTGGATGCTCATATTGGTTCCTACATATTCTACGAAGATCTTTATCGGTCAGACCGCATAACAACATACGTTGTTCCCTTTGTCAACGGTATGTTACTTACCCGAGATTCGATCGTCGGTATCTCGATACGTAGTTCAATCTCATTACCGGCAAGTCTCTTTACTCGTTCCGTAATACATCATCCCGCAACTAACTCATTAGTCACAATGCTTGCAAGGCTTATAGTGATGTGTATTACTGAGTGGGCCCAAAGATACCTCTCCGACAATCGGAGTGACAAATCCTAATCTCGAAATACGCCAACCCAACAAGTACCTTTGGAGACACCTGTAGAGCACCTTTATAATCACCCAGTTACGTTGTGATGTTTGGTAGCACACAAAGTGTTCCTCCGGTAAACGGGAGTTGCATAATCTCATAGTCATAGGAACATGTATAAGTCATGAAGAAAGCAATAGCAACATACTAAACGATCGAGTGCTAAGCTAACGGAATGGGTCAAGTCAATCACATCATTCTCCTAATGATGTGATCCTGTTAATCAAATGACAACTCATGTCTATGGCCAGGAAACACAACCATCTTTGATCAACGAGCTAGTCAAGTAGAGGCATACTAGTGACACTCTGTTTGTCTATGTATTCACACATGTATTATGTTTCCGGTTAATACAATTCTAGCATGAATAATAAACATTTATCATGATATAAGGAAATAAATAATAACTTTATTATTGCCTCTAGGGCATATTTCCTTCAGTATCATCATTTCGCCAATCATGGGTCGTACTATTCGTGGACCATAACGGGTCGTTAATAGGCCGTATTTGATAATTCTATGAAAACACCCCAACGGGTTCTTTTTGACATGAAAACGGCCCAAAGTATTAACGGTCCGCAAACGGGCCGACTGTAACGACGGGCTGAATTTGGCCCACAAGCAGAAAATGACAGTAACGGGCCGTATGTAACCGAATGCTGCAAATGAGCCCAAGAATCAATGGGCCCTGAGAAGGCCGAAAGATAACTTGGGCTGGAAACGGTCCAATGGAATAACGGGCCGTTAATGGGTATAAAGTGATACACTGTTCATTACGGGCCAGTTTCACCACGGGCCGTTAATTGGCCAAGAGTTACAAAGGTCCTCATATGGGCCAAAAGAAGTCATGGGCCACACATGGGCCGGAAGTTAAAACGGGCTGAATCATATTGGACGGGCCAGATGACGCTACTGGGCCTAATTCGGATAGGGCGTAACGGGCCCTAGGTTAGCGGGCTGTAAATGGGCTATATGCGAACAGGCCGTTAACAGGCTTTCCGTGGGCCGGCCCGCCACCTTTTGACCAAGTCAAACGGGCCGGCCTTTTCACAGGAATGGGCCTCTGTTGGGCCGTGCCATGTGTCGCCGTATCATAGGCGCCTTCGGTCCAATGAGCGGATGACATCTGTCCCAACGGTGAGCCGACACATGTTTCCTCCAGCCAATGATGATTTTACACGTGGAAAATCCCCATTGGTCGGGGCTGTTAACGGGTTATCGGATCCAAAACCCGACCCAATAGCTTAACGGCGTTCCGTTACGGTGGATGCCACGTGTCGGTCACCCTTGACGAAAGCACTTATGTGACACGTGATTTATCGTCATGGAAGTGGACACTTCCGTGATGATAATTTTGGTAATGTCATGGAACACTTCTACGACAACACAGGTATGACTATCTTGATTCTGTCATAAATTTGTCATGGATGTACATGCATGACAAAAAACGCGACCTACTGTGACAAACATGTATCATCACGGAAGTGTATTTTTTTGTAGTGTAAGCAGATGAAATTCAACAAAATTAGAAGCAATACAAGCTAGACATCATACATAACATGCAACCACATATAACAGTGCCAAGTTAGAGGGAGCACCTGTGATGGTGCACTAGGGGAGACGTGCTCATCATCAACACAGCAACGCTGAATGTCTATGCATGTGTTGTCTTGCAAATCTTCTGGGGGGGTGGCGGAGTAGAATCTGTATTGAGGCCCTCCGTTTGGAAGGAGCACCTACATCCGCTGCCTTGCTACTTTCCTTCCGCTTTATTGATTTTGAATTGTCAAGTAAAACCGACAAGAAAAAGCAATAAAATTGACTCTTTAGAACTCATTCGTGCATGGTACTGACAATCACTACTTTGATGTAAGGCAAACACATAATACCAGGATGGAATATGTACAAAAAACAGGACGACATGGCATATTCACAACTGTTTGTATAAACTAAGCAGAAGCCATTCCAACAAATAAGAAGCAATGCAAGCTAGACACCACATGAAAGATGCAACCAATATGGCTCTGCCAAGTTAAAAGTGTCCCATCATAAATGGCGTTTCAACAAATTAGAAGCAGCGCATGCTATAAATCATTAGTTTGATGTAAGAACATGGTTAATAGACAAATGTACTAGTATGTACCAAAAGCAGGAAGGCATGTCATATTCAAAGGTATAATGTGTAAGCTAAGCAGACGCAATTAAACCAAATTGGAAGCAATACAAGCTAGACATCCGGCTGGAGTGGTGAGCATGATCGTCGATGACCTGAGAGCCTGGTGGGAGGCGGTCTGCTTCGCCACCATCGTGGCTTTTTAGTTGGCTCCCAGGTGATGCATGTCTATGCTGGGCTTGTCACTGGCTCGGCCAGTGCCCTGACTAGCTATTTGTCTTATGGTGTTCCCGGGATGGTGGTTCATGTAAAATATATCTTTCCTTATCTTAATAAAGACTAAATTCGGCCTTTCGAATACAAGCTAGACACCATATGCAACATGCAACCACATATGACACTGCGAAGTCAAAGCAAGCACCAGGGATGGTGGTTCATCGCGAGCAAGGTCATCAACTCTAGAGCTACGTTTACCGTCTCCATCTACTGACACTGTACCCTTTATAAGGCTGAAACGTGTCTGGCCTAGCCGCGTACCACGCTGGAGCGACTTCTCTCTTTTCTTTTCTGCCTCGGCAGCAGGGTCTGAAATACCCTTGCATAAAAACACAATAGTTAGAGTATGGGTGAAGTGTGTGCAGAACTAGTGCACTGTAAAAGTAGCAGATAGCAGGTGGCTGAAAAATAAATGACAGGAGACATATGATAGCTCAGCAACATTGCATGGCAAACAAAATTAGATTCTACTCCGTATGATTTTGTAATATATGAGCACAGGGATGGTTGGGAAATGCAGGTACTCCTCCAGCACACCACCACATGTGGTCCTATCAAAATAACAGTCGACTGAAAATAAATAGGTCAGTCGATTTTTTATGAACCGTCCGATCTATAAGGAACAGGCAGGTAGCCTTCGTCTAGCTCCCGCCAGTCACTGTTGACGATCTTTCTCGAACTGCCAGCGACCACTGGCATAGATCCATGCCTCTGCCGCCCCGCCCTCCCCTCGACCTCACACCACCGCCGTGCTTGGCAGGACCCCCAGCCATCCCTTTAATCCCGGCTGACCTCCAGATCAGGCACCAGCAGCTCTAGGCCCCACACGCCCCTAAGATAAACACCGGGGCACTGCTTCCCCGGCGTAATAGGCAGACTATCGCCTATTACGCCATGGAATGCTTTCGTTAATTGGGAATCAACTGACCAGGAATTGAAATCCAGGGGGCGGCGGACCTCTAGCTAAGGTGAAATAGTATATGAGGAGAAACCTTGTGCATCGCGAGTTACTAGGAACATCTAGTATCAAGAAGAAGCGGTCAACTAGTGTCTTCAGTGGGATGAATGCTGTGCAAGCAGACACATAAGATTTGCACAAATAAGGGAAGAGGAGTACCGTTTCCGGTTGCCAGTGTTGCGTCCTTCATATGTTGCGGCGATGTTCTTCTTTTTGCCAGGGGAATCGATGTTTTGGAGGAGGGTGCAACCTTGGACGAACCCATGGCCAAATTGTTGACTGTGTTGCCATGGCCTTATGTCGGCGGAGGGGAAGCAGATCCGAGGCGGCGAAGGACGGCGTAGAAGGAACAGCTCTTGTGCGGTGGACGGTGGCGAAGTTGGAGCGGCAGCGGTGAGGCGCAGGACGGCATGGTTGAACTGGCTCGGGTACGGACAGCTCGGCTTCGGCTTCAACTACTAGCCGTGGAGGGCGTTGTAGTTGAGGTTGCGGTGGACGACGACGTCGGGGTATCGGCTCCGGCATGATGGAGGAGGGCGGTGGTTGATGGGTGGGATGGGGTGGTGGACGGAGGACACCTGGGTTTCGCGGCTGGTGGAGAGGTAGTTTTGGCGCCCACGGAGTACGAATGGGGAATCAGACGGGAGGGGGGTGGGAGGGGGCGGGGGGAGCTAAGGGAGAACCATGTTTCGGTCTGCGACGCGATTGTTTTTGGCTTTTTTCAATAGATGGGACACGCTTGTTTGAAATTTGGGGAAAGTACAAACTTTTCCCCCCTCATAAATTTCGGACCTACTATGGGTTGGGGGTAGGATGGTAATCCCAGGTGTCCCAAATAGTGGGCGGGAACGATTTCGGCCGTGCGCATGTGTGCTTAGGCGGCCATTGTGTATGAATGCTTTTCGGAGGCGGTTGCATGGCGTCTAGAAGAAGCTACAAACCTACCCCGGTTTAGACCTTTGGACGTCGGGCCAGTAGGTTTCACGGGTCGGAGTTAGAAAAGTAATTTCCTTCTACCAAACATTGGTCTCACGTGGTTTCGGGCAAGTAGAGGTTCTTTTGGCACTTCGTTCGAAATTTTGAAACAGAAGCATTCACATTTAGAGTATTCTTAAACTTTGAGGATTGACCTAAATAGACAACGTTAAATTTGACCTTGTATGTTTGAAAACCTCATTAAATTATCCGCTTCTTTTTGAAATTTTGACACTTGAAAATCCTATAACTACGATTATTTTGGAATGGAGGAGCTAAATTTGAATCTATTTTGTACACGACTATATATGCTATTATGTACAAAAGCAGAGCAAAGATTGGTGCCCCCATAATTTAGGTATGATTTACAAATGCCATGATATCGAATTCAAATAATTGAATGGACTTCATGTTGAATTAAAAAAATTTAAACCACCTTAAGTTGAATTCAAATGTATGCTAGTTCATAGCTAGCTATTTATAATGTTCATTGTGTAACTTCCGTATGTATAATGTGCTTTACACACACATGAACTATACTCACATTTATATTCGATTTCTAAGGTGATGCATTGTCTGGAGTTCAAAATAGTAACTATGTGGATCAATTATGTGGAATAATAACATAGACATGCTCAAATTCGATAGAATCTAGATGTCTGATGGATCAATGACCGTTCCTTACGCGAATTGCAAATATCATGATCCCATCGTAATATTTGGATACACTTTATATCTTTAATCAATGTGTACATCAGTCTTTTACGTGTAGTTTCACTCTCCATAGGTGGTCTCTCACACATGCTCACACACCCTCTCCCGAGGTGTCTTTCTCACAGACATGCTCTCAATATAACTCTCCCTCCCTCTCCTAACCATTTACGACTGTTTTCACTAACCTTTATCACAACCACTCCTCCTCTCACAAGCATACACACGCACAATCCCCATCGACCCATTTCTATATACATAGACCTGCCTACGTGTCTCCTGTACGGACATTATCTTTAGGCCTGTCTCTCACGCATTGTCTCACACCTCTCTTCCTAGTCGACGAGTATGATTCTAGCAGTGCATTATGTAGGATGCCCCTTAAAGTTAAGTTGGATGAATAGTAATATCAGAGATAAGGGATTACCTTAGTCCGAGGACCTAGGGTTACAAATCCTAGTCGGCTTTGTCAGTGGATACAGAGTCCTTCACGATTCTTCTATCTTTGTCTTGTATGACTAGTCATCCATGGGTCTCCCTAAATGCGTCATGGGCCGACCAATGTGGCGCAGGACGGAACCGAACCACGGGCCTCACCTCGGCCCAACGGACCTCACGCAGTGACACACCCTCTGCCCCCAGGCCTCGTTATCTTCTCACACCCACACATACCAACACAGACACCACACAATTTTTTCTCCTCATGCCTCTATCCCCTCCCCCCTTGCATATACCCACTCAAGGTAATCTCTCGCCGTGACATCATATTTGTCTCTCTCTCTCTCTAGACCTCTCTCATTTGTCGTGCTATCTCTCCCATGCCCCCTCCCCCCGCTGGCCCCTCTATCCATGCCTCTCTCGAATACGTAATACACACACATACCTCTCTAGGCCCTGCCAAATACATCAATTACACATTCACACATGTTACATCACGTACCCCATTGATCTAAAAAGCCCTCCCTTCACATTTATTTTGCATACAACATTCCTTTTGAATAAAGTGTGGCCAAAAAAATATTTTAGAATTTGTACATATATACAACATAACAAACTTATATGGAGGAGTATGACTGTTAATTTGCATTGCATGGTGCCCACAATGATATTTGATCTGCACTGTGAATTTTTATATTTTTGTTCTTTTGGAAATATGCCCTAGAGGCAATAATAAAGTGGTTATTATTATATTTCCGTGTTCATGATAATTGTCTATTGTTAATGCTATAATTGTATTAACCGGAAACTGTAATACACGTGTGAATACATATACCGTAATATGTCCCTAGTAAGCCTCTAGTTGACTAGCTCGTTGATCAATAGATGGTCGTGGTTTGCTGACCATGGACATTGGATGTCGTTGATAACGGGATCACTTCATTGGGAGATGATGTGATGGACAAGACCCAATCCTAAGCGTAGGACAAGATCGTGTAGTTCGTTTGCTAAAGCTTTTCTAATGCCAAGTATCATTTCCTTAGACCATGAGATTGTGCAACTCCCGGATACCTTAAGGATGTTTTGGATGTACCGAACATCACAACGTAACTGGGTGGCTATAAAGGGGCATTACAGGTATCTCCAAAAGTGTCTGTTGGGTTGGCACGAATCGAGACTGGGATTTGTCACTCCGTATGACGGAGAGGTATCTCTGGGCGCACTCGGTAATGCATCATCATAACGAGCTCAATGTGACTAAGGAGTTATCCACGGGATCATGCATTACAGAACGAGTAAAGAGAATTGCCGATAATGAGATTGAACGAGGTATAGAGATACCGATGATCGAATCTCGGGCAAGTAACATACCGATGGACAAAGGGAATTGTATACGGGATTGATTGAATCCTCGACATCGTGGTTCATCTGATGAGATCATCGTGGAACATGTGGGAGCCAACATGGGTATCCAGATCCCGTTGTTGGTTATTGGCCGGAGAGATGTCTCGGTCATGTCTGCATGGTTCCCGAACCCGTAGCGTCTACACACTTAAGGTTCGGTGACCCTAGAGTTGTTATGGGAAATTGTAAGTGGTTACCGAAGGTTGTTCGGAGTCCCGGATGAGATCCCGGACGTCATGAGGAGTTCCGGAATAGTCTAGAGGTGAAGAATTATATATGGGAAGTCCAGTTTCAGTCGCCAGAATAATTTCGGGGGTTATCTGTATTGTATCGGGACCACCGAAAGGTATCCGGGGGTCCACCGGGTGGGGCCACCTGCCCTGGTGGGCCAAGTGGGCTGAAAAAGGGTGGGAACCAGCCCCCTAGAGTGCTGGTGCCCCCCGAGGGCCCAAGGCGCCTAGGGTTGGAAACCCTAGGGGGTGGGGGCGCCTCCCACCAAACTTGGGGGGCAAGTTCCCCCTTGGCCGCCGCCCCCCCCCCTAGATGGGATCTAAGGGGGCCGCCCCCCTCTCCGCTTCACCCTATAAATAGAGTGGGGGTGGGAGGGCAGCAGCACCCCTTCCCTGGCGCAACCCTCCCTCTCTCCAACACCTCCTCCTCCTCCATAGTGCTTAGCGAAGCCCTACCGGAGAACTGCAAGCTCCACCACCACGCCGTCGTGCTGCCGGAGCTCTCCCTCAACTTCTCCTCTCCCCTTGCTGGATCAAGAAGGAGGAGACGTCCCCGGGTTGTACGTGTGTTGAACGCAGAGGCGCCGTCCATTCGGCGCTAGATCGGATCTTCCGTGATTTGAATCGCCGAGAGTATGACTCCATCATCCGCATTCCTTGTAACGCTTCCGCTTAGCGATCTTCAAGGGTATGAAGATGCACTCCCTCTCTCTCGTTGCTAGTATCTCCTAGATTGGTTTTGGTGACACGTAGGAAAATTTTGAATTATTACTACGATCCCCAGCAGTGGCATCATGAGCTAGGTCTATGCGTAGATTCTATGCACGAGTAGAACAGAAAGTAGTTGTGGGCGATGATTTGTTCAATTTGCTCACCGTTACTAGTCTTATCTTGATTCGGCGGCATTGTGGGATGAAGCGGCCCGGACTGACCTTACACGTACGCTTACGTGAGACTGGTTCCACCGACTGACATGCACTTGATGCATAAGGTGGCTAGCGGGTGTCTGTCTCTCCCACTTTAGTCGGATCGGATTCAATGAAGAGGGTCCTTATGAAGGGTAAATAGAAATTGGCATATCACCGTTGTGGCTTTTACGTAGGTAAGAAATGTTCTTGCTAGAAACCCATAGCAGCCACGTAAAACATGCAACGATAATTAGAGGACGTCTAACTTGTTTTTGCAGGGTATGCTATGTGATGTGATATGGCCAAAAGGATGTGATGAATGATATATGTGATGTATGAGATGGATCATGTTCTTGTAATAGGAATCATGACTTGCATGTCGATGAGTATTACAACCAGTAGGAGCCATAGGAGTTGTCTTAACTTATTGTATGACCTGCGAGTCAATGTAAACGCCACGTAATTACTTTACTTCATTGCTAACCATTAGCCATAGTAGTAGAAGTAATAGTTGGCGAGACAACTTCATGAAGACACTATGATGGAGATCATGATGATGGAGATCATGGTGTCATGCCGGTGACGAAGGTGATCATGCTGCGCCTCGAAGATGGAGATCAAAGGCGCAAGCTGATATTGGCCATATCATGTCACCTTATGATTTGCATGTGATGTTTGTCATGTTTACATCTTCTTTGCTTAGAAAGACGGTAGCATAAATAAGATGATCCCTCACTAAAATTTCAAGAAAAGTGTTCCCCCTAACTGTGCACCGTTGCGAAGGTTCGTTGTTTCGAAGCACCATGTGATGATCGGGTGTGATAGATTCTAACGTTCGCATACAACAGGTGTTAGCCTGATTTACACATGCGAAACACCTAGGTTGATTTGACAAGCCTAGCACGTACACACATGGCCTCAGAACACGAGACACCGAAAGGTCGAACATGATTCATATAGTAGATACGATCAACATGGAGATGTTCACCGTTCATGACTAGTCCATCTCATGTGATGATCGGACACAGCCTAGTCGATTCGGATCATGTATCACTTAGATGACTAGAGGATGTCTATCTGAGTGGGAGTTCATTCAATAATTTAATTAGATGAACTTAATTATCATGAACTTAGTCTAAAATATCTTTACAATATGTCTTGTAGATCAAATGGCCCACGCTAATGTTGCCCTCAACTTCAATGCGTCCCTAGAGAAAACCAAGCTAAAAGACGATGGTAGCAACTATACGGATTGGGTTCGTAACTTGAGGATCATCCTCATAGCTGCCAGCATATGTCCTTGAAGCACCGCTAGGTGAAGCACCCATTTTCCCAGCAACTCAAGACGTTATGAACGCCTTCCAGTTGCGTAGTGATGATTACTCCCTGGTTCGGTGCGGCATGCTTAACAACTAAGAACCGGGGCTCCAAAAGCGTTTTGAGCAACATGGAGCATATGAGATGTTCCAAGAGCTAAAAATGGTTTTCCAAGCTCACGCCCGGGTCGAGAGATATGAAGTCTCCGACAAGTTCTATAGTTGTAAGATGGAGGAAAATAGTTCTGTCAGTGAGCATATCTTCAAAATGTCTGGGTTGCACAACCGTTTGTCTCAGCTTGGAGTTAATCTTCCAGATGACTCGGTCATTGACAGGATCCTGCAGTCGCTTCCACGTAGCTACAAGAGCTTTGTGATGAACTACAATATGCAAGGGATGGAGAAGTCCATTCCCGAGTTATATTCAATGCTGAAATCAGCAGAGGTGGAGATCAAAAAACGAACATCAAGTGTTGATGGTGAATAAGACCACTAGTTTCAGGAAAGGCAAGGGTAAGAAGAACTTCAAGAAGGACGGCAAGGGAGTTGCCGCGCCCGATAAGTCAGTTGCCGGGAAGAAGTCATAGAATGGACCCAAGCCTGAGACTCAGTGCTTTTATTGCAAGGGAAATGGTCACTGGAAACGGAACTGCCCCAAGTACTTAGCGGATAAGAAGGCCGGCAACGCCAAAGGTATATGTGATATACATGTTATTGATGTGTACCTTACCAGCGCTCGTAGTAGCTCCTGGGTATTTGATACCGGTGCGATTGCTCATATTTGTAACTCAAAACAGGAGCTGCAGAATAAGCGGAGAGTGGCGAAGGATGAGGCAACGATGCGCATCGGGAATGGTTCCAAGGTCGATGTGATCGCCGTCAGCACGCTACCTCTACATTTACCTACATGATTAGTTTTAAACATCAATAATTGTTATTTAGTGCCAGCTTTGAGCATGAACATTGTATCAGGATCTCGTTTAATGCGAGATGGCTACTCATTTAAATCCAAGAATAATGGTTGGTCTATTTATATGAGAGATATGTTTTATGGTCATGCCCCGCTGGTGAATGGTTTATTTTTATTGAATCTCGAACGTGATGTTACAGACATTCATAGTGTGAAGCCAAAAGATGTAAGGTTGATAATGATAGTCCCACATACTTGTGGCACTGCCACCTTGGTCACATAGGTGTCAAATGCATGAAGAAACTCCATGCAGATGGACTTTTGGAGTCTCTTGATTATGAATCATTTGAAACGTGCGAACCATGCCTCATGGGCAAAATGACCAAGACTCCGTTCTCCGGAACAATGGAGCGAGCAACCAACTTATTGGAAATCATACATAATGATGTGTGCGGACAATGAGCGTTGAGGCTCGCGGTGGCTATCGTTATGTTCTCACCCTCACTGATGACTTAAGTAGATATGGGTATGTCTACTTAATGAAACACAAGTCTGAGACCTTTGAAAAGTTCAAGGAATTTCAGAGTGAGGTAGAGAATCAACATGACAAGAAAATAAAGTTCTTACGATCAGATCGTGGAGGAGAATACTTGAGTCACGAGTTTGTCACGCACTTAAGTAAATGTGGAATTGTTTCACAACTCACGCCACCTGGAACACCTCAGCATAATGGTGTGTCCGAACGTCGTAATTGCACTCTATTAGATATGGTGCGATCTATGATGTCTCTTACCAATCTACCGCTATCATTTTGGGGTACTCTATTAGATATGGTGCGATCTATGATGTCTCTTACCGATCTACCGCTATCATTTTGGGGTAATGCTTTAGAGACTGCTGGTGTCAAAACCGGCGGATCTCGGGTAGGGGGTCCCGAACTGTGCGCCTAAGGCGGAAGGTAACAAAAGGCGGGGGACACAATGTTTACCCAGGTTCGGGCCCTCTCGATGGAGGTAATACCCTACTTCCTGCTTGATTGATCTTGATGATATGAGTATTACAAGAGTTGATCTACCACGAGATCGTAGAGGCTAAACCCTAGAAGCTAGCCTATGGTATGATTGTTCTTGTCCTACGGACTAAACCCTCCAGTTTATATAGACACCGGAGGGGGCTAGGGTTACACAGAGTCGGTTACAAGGGAGGAGATCTACATATCCGTATTGCCAAGCTTGCCTTCCACACCAAGGAGAGCCCCATCCGGACATGGGTCGAAGTCTTCGATCTTGTATCTTCATAGTCCAACAGTCCGGCCAAAGGATATAGTTCGGTTGTCCGAGGACCCCCTAATCCAGGACTCCCTCAGTAGCCCCCGAACTAGGCTTCAATGGCGATGAGTCCGGCGCGCAGATTGTCTTCGGCATTGCAAGGCGGGTTCTTCTCCAATTTTTGAATACTTGTTTGAGTAGTGTCCGGCTTCCATAAATGTTGCACTCCTTGGCTTTCGCGCCTAATAATGGATATCCTCCACGCGTCGAGCGAATGCGAGAAGTCGGGGCATTTTTACATTTGCCACCCTAGCCATGTGGGTAAATCGCCTATTAAAGAGACGGGGATTCTCAGATCCAGATCACACCATCCTCCCACAGCGAGTATCCATCGGAGCACGCTCGGAAAAAATCCATTCCAACATGGCCGGCCATCGCAGCTCCTCCTCTCGCTCCCATAGCACTATGCCCGGCAATTGGAAGAAGTGTTTCGTCCTGCACAGCCAATTAGTAGAGTTACAGACCCAGGGATTTCTCCCTCCAGCGTATATGGTCCCCATTCGAGCCGGGCTCGCCACCTATAATGGCGGGGAGCAAGCGGAGAGCTTTCCCAACCCATCCATGGGGGAGCGAGTATGCCTTGTCCGTTACTTATTAAGAGGGCTTGGATTTCCAATTCATCCCTTCCTCCGTGGACTCCTGGAGTTCTATGGCCTCCAGCTGCATAATTTTACTCCCGCCTCCATATTACACATTGCTGGCTATGTCGCCCTTTGCAAGTTGTTTCTAGGCTGCAAAGCTCATTTCGAGCTATGGAAGAGGTTATTCTGCCTCGTACCCCGTACACAGGAGGGGTCGATATATCAAGTGGGCGGAGCTGAGATATGGCGCATCGCCGGGACCAGATATATGTCCGGTACTCCAAAGAAGACGTCCGAAGATTGGCCTTCGGAGTGGTTTTATATGGAGGACGTCCCCCTTCCGGACCCTATTCAGATGGGTCTTCCTGAGTTCGACAATGCTCCCCTGAAGAAACGCCGCAGCTGGCGCCCTCGGAGCCCCCAAGAGGAAGATGACGGAGAAGTCCTTTACCTGATGGGCCGGATAAAAATGCTGGCTCAATCAGGACTGACAATAATCAAGGTTATGTCAATATGTATAATGCGGGGGGTACAACCACTTCAATATCGGGGGCATCCCATGTGGCACTTTAATGGAGAAGATGATGCCACCCGCTGCGGTCGTAAGGGACCGGACTCAGTCGCTGCTCTAGCAAAAATCCTGTCCGATTTGTACAAGGGAGAGGAAGAGGAGTTCATCCGCATTAAGCCACATGATGGATTCTCCATGTACAACCCTCCAACCTGGGTGAGCTGTCACTTTTTACTCCCAACCTTCCCGCATTCTTCGTCATAAGTATTTACCTTGCCGTTTCATGGCAGGAACTGCGAAAAGCTATAAGGGAGGTCCACAGCCTGCCTCCACAACCAGAGGACCCTGACCGGGCCCTCGATCCCGGACTCGAAGAGGATCCGGACATATTTGTGGAGCTGATCGACAGGACATTCTATCAATTGAGCTGCGATGATGCCATGGTGGCCATCATAGCCGACTATCCTGGACTACTCCCTGCATCGCTTGTAAGTAAAACCGGAGTCCCAACTTCCGAGAAGGATCCCCTATTCTGCACTTCACCTACCGTACACATATGGTGTCTTACAGGGAAGGCCCTCGGGACGCCATGCCGAACCCGTAGTGACTCGCCAACAAGGGGCACCGAAGCCGGGTAGGCTAAAAAGGAAGGCGGTCAGGACTAAGACGCCGTCGCAGAGGTATGATATAGAACCTCGCTCCGTGGTTGTCGTCTTTTAAAATATAATGACGTCCATGTTTCCTAGTAGGAAAAACGCTCGCCGGACTATATCCGGAGAGGTTGCCGATCACGCCTCCACCAGTCGGGCTCCAGGGCCGGAAATAGAGGCGGAAGCTAACATGGGGCGAACGCCGGATATTCCTCCTACAAAGGATGCGGATAGGCTATCCGCTACAAATTCCGAAGTGGAGAGCGCTATGAATCACAGGCGTCGCCGAGCCGTACTCCGTGACGCTTGTTTCTCCCAAGAGGCATTTGATGCCTTCAACTCAGGAGACGTGTACATCCGTGCTGCTCAAAATGGTCTTTCCAGAGCCACGGACCAGTATGTAAAGGTTATACGGGTAAAAAAATCTGATAATTATATATATATCAGTAGCCCCTGAGACTTGAAACAGTTGACACAACTGATTTAAGGATCATTATTTGTGCAGGTTCTTACAGAGAAGAATACCCAATTGTCTCAAGAGCTGGAAGAGTGCAAAGCCCAGCTACGGGTCGCAGTTGCCGCGCTGAAGGAGTCCGAGAACGCCCCCTCTGGTAACACTTGTCTCTATTGCAAAGAATGACAGGTACTAGATAGTATGCGGCATGCATGCAAATCTAACATTAGATTCTGCAGATGACTCTGGAGTGAATCCGGAGGTCGAGGTAGGGAATGAGCCGCATGCCCAACGACAGCTAAAGGCTGGTGAGCGCGTGCTTAAAAAGGTTAGGCAGGAGAAAAACAATCTCCAAGATGCCAATATCCAGCTGGGCGTGGAACAGAAGGATGTTCGGGCCCAGCTTGCTGACTCCGTAAAGGAGGATAAGAGGCTTCGACGCGGCATTTTTAGTAAGTGCTTGAACAAACTTTTAAAGAGTTCGGCAAAGAAACCAGCTAACAGACTTATATCTGCAGGTATGTTGATGGGTCGTCCCGAGGAGGAGATGCCCGGGTCCGCGGGTGATCTTCTGCCAGAGCTCTCACAACTGCACGAACAAGTTTGGCAGGTGATGCAGGGCATTGCCCAAGCCTTGTGGCCATCCGTATCCCTGCCAGGAGGCATGGGGGAGCTTGTAGAGAAGCTCAAGGGAGCGCGGCGGCGCTTCCGATTATGGAAGATATCAGCCTGCTGACAAGGTGCGAGAGAAGCCTGGGCCATGGTGAAGACGCGGTATACCAAGGCTGACCCTAACCACATGGCCGAGGTCGGACCTATGGCGCCTGATGGGAAGGAGATCCCCGTCAGTTTGGTGTATGACCAAGTAGAATTAGCCGCAAAGTATTCCCAACAGGATTGTAGGCTAGACAGCCTGTTGGATGGTATAGAAGAAGAATTTAGTCAGTCTAAGTGACTATGTACTTTAAGTGACATATATTGCTCCTAGCCGGATTGTAAATCATTTGTCATGGCGGACCTTTTCGCTTCGACCTCTGGACCCGATAGTCTGGAGTGTATCCGAATACCCGCTCAGTTGTGTAAAAACCGGGGTACGCGTGGAAACCAGGCGTAGGGGTCATAAGTGCTTGAACAGACAAGTACCCAACTAGCTATGTTATATTACATGGATAGTAAGAAACATCTTCCAGGGAGAATAGTTCCGTTAAGGGTTCCTTTCCCTGGGTACGCATGCCCTAATGTGCATGTCCGAACTGCGAAAAGAGACGCAGGCTATAAACATCTGGGGCCATGTATTAAAATAAATAAAAGTCATCTTTTGTTCACCGACCGAGTATTCCCTTAAGAACGCTAGCTTCGGGCTTCACCCAGTCTGAGGTACACATCCGGCTGACCCGGCAGTAACAATCGCAGAGGGGCTCCCCTTATGCCCTAGCCGAAGTAACGGGAACGTAGGGCATAAACACAAGAGCCAGGCAACCCAGCTTGGCCAAAACTTAAGTCATATCGATGCATATAATGGCGAAAAAAGGTACATGTGGAAGAATAACACATGTGTGGGGCATAGAGCCCGGAAAATAGTTATATTAAGCTTCTGTATAAGAAGCCCCCAGGTATAATGAGCGCGGTTAGCGCGTCAAGATTGTGTATTCAAGACACAATTTAGCCTTTTAAGGCCTTGAAGAAAAAGGAAAAAAGAAAGAGATAAAAGACAGATAACGGATATGTAAAAAATTGACGGAGGTAAGGAGACAAACATAGAGTCCGGCACTAGGCGTAGAACCTTCAGAGTCTGGCTGCGTTCCATGGGTTTGGCTCGAGTCGATTGTCCGATGCATCCCGCAGACGGTACGCTCCACCGGTCAGAACTTGGTCAATAATGAAGGGACCTTCCCATTTGGGCTTGAGCTTGTTCTTTTTCTTCTCCGGTAGGCTTAGAACGAGTTCACCAACATTATAGGTTTTGTCCTATACATCTCTGCTTTGATACCTTCGAGCCTGTTGCTGATAGAATGCGGAACGGGCTTTTGCCACATCACGCTCCTCCTCCTGGGCGTCCAAACTGTCATGCTGATCAAGCTCGACTTCTTTCTCTTTGTACATGCACACTCGAGGTGAGTCATGAATTATGTCGCAGGGCAGTACCGCCTCTGCGCCATACACCATAAAAACGATGTGTATCCGGTAGTGCGATTCGGCGTGGTCCGCAACCCCTATAGTACGGAGTCGAGCTCCTCTACCCAGTGCGTGTTTGATTCCTTTAAGGACCGCACTAATCTGGGTTTAATGCCGCTCATGATAAGACCATTTGCTCGCTCGACTTGACTGTTAGTTTGCGGGTGATAGACAGAAGCATAATTGAGCTTGATGCCCATGTTGCTGCACCAAAGTTTTACCTAGTCGGCTGTAAAGTTCGAGCTGTTATCGGTGATGATGCTGTGGGGGACGCCATAACGGTGTACAACCCCAGGTATGAAGTCTATCACTGGTCCGGATTCGGCCGTTTTAACTGGTTTGGCTTCTATCCATTTGGTGAATTTATCCACCATGGCCAATAAGTATTTTTTCTTATGGCTTCCCCCTTTGAGGGGTCCGACCATATGGCCAAGTAATGGGGATTGTTTGTAGAGCGGTAGGCAGCATATGGCTTTGGTTTGCAAAAAGCTGGCAACCGACGCAACGTTGGACAAGGTCTTGTGTGTGTGCTCGGGCCGTCGGCCAGTAGAAACCTGTACGGAAGGCCTTGCTTACAAGGGCCCGAGCTGCGGCGTGGTGGCCGCCAAGTCCAGCATGAATTTCTACCAAAAGTTTTCGCCCTTCCTCTTCGGAGATGCACCTTTGAAGGACTCCGGTAGCGCTTTTCTTATAAAGCTCTCCCTTGTGGACCTTGTAGGCTTTAGACCGCCGCACAATGCAACGTGCCTCGTTTGGGTCCTCAGGTAGTTCCTGCCTAGTTAGGTAGGCCAGGAAGGGTTCTGTCCACGGGGTGATGACAGCCATAATCACGTGTGCGGAAGGTGTTATTTCGGTGGCGGAGCCTCTGATTACGTCAGAGTGTTCGGTATCTGGTGTTGTGGCCAAGTCCGGACTATTGTTGCTGGTCTCTCCTTCCCATACCACGGATGGCTTAAACAGCCTTTCCAAGAAGATATTGGGTGGGACAGGGTCGCGTTTAGCGCCGATGCGGGCGAGGATGTCCGCCGCTTGATTGTTTTCTCGGACCACATGGTGGAATTCAAGCCCCTCGAACCGAGCTGACATTTTGAGGACGGCGTTACGGTAAGCCGCCATTTTTGGATCCTTGGCGTCAAAGTCTCCATTTATCTGAGATATTGCGAGGTTCGAGTCCCCACGCACCTCCAGGCGTCGAATGCCCATGGAGACTGCCATCCGGAGACCGTGTAATAGGGCCTCATACTCTGCCGCATTGTTGGAGTCTGTGTATAATATTTGGAGTACGTACTGGACTGTATCTCCGGTGGGGGATGTCAGGACGACGCCTGCCCCCAGACCTGCCAGCATCTTTGAACCGTCAAAGTGCATGATCCAATTGGAGTACGCGTCGTACTCTTTAGGGAGTTCGGCTTCCGTCCATTCGGCGACGAAATCGGCCAGTACTTCGACTTAATGGCTCGCCGTGGTTTGTATGTTATGTCGAACGGGAGGAGCTCGATAGCCCATTTAGCAATCCGGCCCGTGGCATCGCGGTTATTTATTATGTCGTTGAGTGGTACTTCGGAGGCCACCGTGATTGAACATTCTTGAAAGTAGTGTCGTAGCTTCCGGTATGCCATGAAGACCGCGTATGCTATCTTTTGATCATGTGGGTACCGTGATTTGCATGGAGTGAGGACAGTGGATACATAGTATACCGGCTTTTGAAGCGGGAACTTATGTCCGTCCATCTCTCGTTCGACGACGAGCACTGCGCTTACAACTTGGTGTGTTGCCGCTATATACAGCAGCATTGGTTCGCCGACATTTGGCGCGGCCAAGATTGGGTTGGTGGCCATGATGGCTTTTATTTCTTCCAATCCGGCCGTGGCTGCATCCGTCCACTCGAAGTGTTCGGTGCGCCGAAGAAGGCGATAAAGGGGTTGTGCCTTTTCTCCTAATCGGGAGATAAACCGGCTTAAGGCCGCCACGCATCCAGTTAGTTTCTGAATTTGCTTGAGGTCTGTTGGGATAGCCAACTGTGACAGAGCTCGGATTTTAGCCGGATTTGCTTCGATTCCTCTACTGGAGACGATGAATCCTAGGAGCTTTCTGGCGGGCACGCCGAAACCGCATTTTTCCAGATTGAGCTTGATGTCATATGTTCGGAGATTGTCGAACGTGAGCCTCAAGTCGTCTATTAAGGATTCCACGTGTCTGGTTTTAACGACCACATCGTCTACGTATGCCTCCACTGTTTTGCCGATCTGTGTTTCCAGGCATGTCTGAATCATGCGTTGATAGGTTGCACCGGCATTCTTAAGCCCGAAAGGCATGGTGTTAAAACAGAAGGGGCCGTATGGGGTGATAAATGCCGTTGCGGCTTGGTCGGACTCCGCCATCTTGATTTGATGGTATCCGGAGTATGCGTCGAAGAAACACAATGAGTCGTGTCCTGCGGTAGCGTCGATAGTTTGATCGATGCGGGGGAGGGGGAAGGGATCCTTGGGGCAAGCCTTGTTGAGGTCCTTGAAATCGACGCATAGGCGCCATGATTTATCCTTCTTTGGTACCATCACCAGGTTTGCTGGCCAGTCCGGGTGTTTTATTTCTCTAATGAATCCGGCCTCCAGTAACTTGGCTAGCTCCTCTCCCACGGCTTGTCGCTTAGGTTCAGAGAAACGGCGAAGAGTCTGCTTGACCGGCTTGAATCCCTTTAGAATGTTAAGGCTATGCTCGGCCAGCCTGCGTGGGATTCCTGGCATGTCTGAAGGATGCCAGGCGAATATGTCCCAATTCTCGCACAGGAACTCCCGTAGTGCGGCGTCTACAGCGGGATTTAACTGTGCCCCGATGGATGCTGTTTTTGTAGGGTCTGTTGGGTGGACTTGGAATTTGACTATTTCATCCGCTGGTTTAAAAGAGGTGGACTTGGATCTTTTGTCGAGTATCACGTCGTCCCTGTCCACTGTGGAGCACAGCGCAGTTAATTCCTCGGCTGCCAGGGCTTCGGATAACGCCTCGAGGGCCAGTGCGGCCGTTTTGTTTTCGGCGCGGAGTGCTATGTCCGGATCACTAGCTAGAGTGGTGATTCCATTGGGCCCGGGCATCTTGAGCTTCATGTACCCGTAATGGGGTATGGCTTGGAAGATCGTGAATGCCTCCCGCCCTAGAAGGGCGTGGTATCCGCTATTGAACGGGCCACTTGGAATGTGATTTCTTCGGACCTATAATTCTCTGGCATGCCGAATACCACATCTAGTGTGATTTTCCCAGCACATCGTGCCTCCCGACTAGGGATGATATCTCTGAAGGTCGTGCTGCTTTGCTCAATGCGGCTTCTGTCTATTTCCATTTTTTGAAGAGTCTCCTCATAGATGAGGTTTAATCCGCTGCCGCCGTCCATGAGCACTTTAGTAAGCCGCAATCCGTCCACAATTGGACTAAGGACCAAGGCGGCTGGTGCTCGGGCTGTTCAGAATTTAGGTTCGTCACTGGCATTGAAGGTGATAGCCGTATCGCTCCATGGATTTATTGCTGCCACGTGGCAGACTTCGGCAAGCCTGCGGAGTGCTCGCTTACGCCTATTATTTGAGGCGAAGGTCTCGAAGACTGTCAATACTGTATCGTTGTTCTCCACGGGATGGTGCTCTACAGTATTGTTAATGAGGAGATCCTCACCGCTCTTGGCCACCTGCCGGAGTACCCAACATGCTCTAAGGCTGTGTGTTGGTATGGTATCCGCTGTACTGTGAATTTTTCATGGCCCATTAAGCCATCCCTCCAATACGGTTCCATGCCCTGTAGTGGGTTTTGCTTCTTTGTAATTGGGTTGGGCGACTCACGAGACTGCACCCTTTTAGTTCGGACTGGGGGTTTTGTCAGAGTTGGAGCATCCCAAAATTTTGTTTGGGTTTTCCGGACGCTTTCCATCGCACAGTACTTCCGTACTATGGCCGCCAAGTCAGCGAAGTGTGCTATGTCACGGCGACTTATGGCGTTGAGGATTCCCTTGTCCGTGCAATTATTGCAAAAGAATGAAATTGCGTCTTCCTCGCGACAGTCCTTGACGTTGTTCATTACAAGGAGGAATCTGGCCCAATAGTGGTGTATTGTCTCCTAGGGCTCTTGTCTAATGTGGGAAAGATCATTTATATCTGGGTGGGTGGGTGGATTTAAGTCCGAACCTTGACCCAATCTGAGACCCAGGGGCGGAGGAGTTTCCGATCTTGGAAGTTCAGGCTCCGGGATGTTGCGCAATAGGTCTGGCCCACTGCCTGACTCTAGGTTCAGGGTTTGGGCGATGTCCTCCCGTAGACGGGTATCCGGCTCGGAGAGCTCGGGAATCCGGACACAGTTTTTCCTGATGATAGAGGAAGAATCGGCGCATTGCTCCTCCACCACCGCTATCTGATGGGTGACCGGCGGGGAGTTAATCTCCCTTTGGTCGGGTTTAAGCCCGATCTGATCATAGTCTGTAGCGACTCCCAAGGCGACGATGCGATCCAAGAGCTCGTTCAAGGAATAGAGCTCTATTGGATCCAACTGCTCGGTGAATCCCGAGCCGACGTGGAGGCTGTTTTCGATGACCCGAGAAGTCATCGTTGGCGCAGCGGCCGAACAGGCGGTCATGACGAAACCGCCTAGTCGGAGAGTTTGGCCTATAGCCAGGGCTCCCCCAGAGGTGATGTTTTCCTTGAAAACGAGGCGAGCCATCCAGCCTTATGATGACGGCACAGTGGAACTCTAAATGAAAGCACCAATGTCGGTGTCAAATTCGGCGGATCTCGGGTAGGGGGTCCCGAACTGTGCGTCTAAGGCGGATGGTAACAGGAGGCGGGGGACACAATGTTTACCCAGGTTCGGGCCCTCTCGATGGAGGTAATACCCTACTTCCTGCTTGATTGATCTTGATGATATGAGTATTACAAGAGTTGATCTACCACGAGATCGTAGAGGCTAAACCCTAGAAACTAGCCTATGGTATGATTGTTCTTGTCCTACGAACTAAACCCTCCGGTTTACATAGACACCGGAGGGGCTAGGGTTACACAGAGTTGGTTACAAGGGAGGAGATCTACATATCCGTATTGCCAAGCTTGCCTTCCACACCAAGGAGAGTCCCATCCGGACACGGGTCGAAGTCTTCAATCTTGTATCTTCATAGTCCAACAGTCCGGCCAAAGGATATAGTCCGGCTGTCCGAGGACCCCCTAATCCAGGACTCCCTCAACTGCCGCATTAACTTTAAATAGGGCTCCGTCGAAAATCATTGAGACGACACCGTATGAATTATGGTTTGGGAAGAAACCTAAGCTGTCGTTTCTGAAAGTTTGGGGATGCGATTCTTATGTCAAGAAACTTCAACCTGAAAAGCTCGAACCCAAGTCGGAAAAATGTGTCTTCATAGGATACCCTAAGGAAACTATTGGGTATACCTTCTACCTAAGATCCGAAGGCAAGATCTTTGTTGCAAAGAACGGATCCTTTCTGGAGAAAAAGTTTCTCCCGAAAGAAGTAAGTGGGACGAAAGTAGAACTTGATGAGGTACTCCCTCTTGAACCGGAGAGTAGCGCAGCTCAGGAAGATGTTTCTGTGGTGCCTGCACCGACTAGAGAGGAAGTTAATGATGATGATCATGAAAGTTTGGATCAAGTTACTACTGAACTTCGTAGGTCCACAAGGACACGTTCCGCACCAGAGTGGTACGGCAACCCTGTCCTGGAAATCATGTTGTTAGACAACGGTGAACCTTCAAACTATGAAGAAGCGATGGCGGGCCCGGATTCCAACAAATGGCTCGAGGCCATGAAATCCGAGATAGGATCCATAAATGAAAATGAAGTATGGACTTTGACAGACTTGCCTGATGATTGGCAAGCCATAGAGAATAAATGGATCTTTAAGAAGAAGACTGACGCGGATGGCAATGTGACCATCTATAAGGCTCGGGTTGTCGCTAAGGGTTATCGACAAGTTCAAGGGGTTGACTACGATGAGACCTTCTCACCCGTAGCAAAGCTGAAGTCCGTCCGAATCATGTTAGCAATTGCCTCATTCTACGATTATGAGATATGGCAAATGGACGTCAAAACGGCATTCCTTAATGGTTTCCTTAAGGAAGAATTGTATATGATGCGGCCGGAAGGTTTTGTCGATCCTAAGAATTCTCACAAGGTATGCAAGCTCCAGTGCTCCATCTATGTGCTGGTGCAAGCATCTCGGAGTTGGAACATTCGCTTTGATGAAATGATCAAAGCGTTTGGGTTTATGCAGACTTATGGAGAAGCCTGTGTTTACAAGAAAGTGAGTGGGAGCTCTGTAGCATTTCTCATATTATATGTGGATGACATACTGTTGATGAGAAATGATATAGAACTTTTGGAAATCATAAAGGCCTACTTGAGTAAGTGTTTTTCAATGAAGGACCTTGGAGAAGCTGCTTACATATTAGGTATCAAGATCTATAGAGATAGATCTAGATGCCTCATTGGTCTTTCACAAAGCACATACCTTGACAAGATATTGAAGAAGTTCAATATGGATCAGTCCAAGAAGGGGTTCTTGCCTGTATTGCAAGGTGTGAGATTGAGCACGGCTCAATGCCCGACCTCGGCAGAAGATAGAGGAAAGATGAGTGTCATCCCCCATTCCTCAGCCATAGGGTCTATTATGTATGCCATGCTGTGTACTAGACCTGATGTGAACCTTGCTGTAAGTTTGGTAGGGAGGTACCAAAGTAATCCCGATATGGAACACTGGACAGTGGTCAAAAACATCCTAAAGTACATGAAAAGGACTAAGGATATGTTTCTCATTTATGGAGGTGACGAAGAGCTCGTCGTAAAGGGTTACGTCGATGCTAGCTTCGACACGGATCTGGATGACTCCAAGTCACAAACCGAATACGTGTACATTTTGAATGGTGGGGCAAATCAGCTGGTGTAGTTGCAAGCAAAGCATCGTGGCGGGATCTACATGTGAAGCGGAGCACATAGCTGCCTCAGAGGCAGCGCAGGAAGCAGTCTGGATGAAGGAGTTCATCACCGACCTAGGAGTAATTCCCAATGCGTCGGCCCGATGACTCTCTTTTGTGACAACACTGGAGCTATTGCCCTTGCCAAGGAGCCCAGGTTTCACAAGAAGACCAGGCATATCAAGCGTCGCTTCAACTCCATTCGTGAATATATTCAAGATGGAGACATAGATATCTGTAAAGTGCATACGGATCTGAATGTCGCAGATCCGTTAACTAAACCTCTTCCACGAGCAAAACATGATCAACACCAGAACTCCATGGGTGTTCGATTCATCATAATGTAACTAGATTATTGACTCTAGTGCAAGTGGGAGACTGTTGGAAATATGCCCTAGAGACAATAAAAAGTGGTTACTATTATATTTCCTTGTTCATGATAATTGTCTATTGTTCATGCTATAATTGTATTAACCAGAAACCGTAATACATGTGCGAATACATAGAACGTAATATGTCCCTAGTAAGCCTCTACATGACTAGCTCGTTGATACATAGATGGTCGTGTTTTCCTAACCATGGACATTGGATGTCATTGATAACGGGATCACATCATTGGGAGAATGATGTGATGGACAAGACCCAATCCTAAGCGTAGCACAATATCGTGTAGTTCGTTTGCTAAAGCTTTTCTAATGTCAAGTATCATTTCCTTAGACCATAAGATTGTGCAACTCCCGGATACCGTAGGGATGCTTTGGGTGTACCAAACGTCACAACATAACTGGGTGGCTATAAAGGTGCACTACAGGTATCTCCGAAAGTGTCTGTTGGGTTGGCACGAATCGGGACTGGGATTTGTCACTCCGTATGATGGAGAGGTATCTCTCGGCCCACTCGGTAATGCATCGTCATAACAAGCTCAATGTGACTAAGGAGTTAGCCACGGGATCATGCATTACGGAACGAGTAAAGAGACTTGCTGGTAACGAGATTGAACGAGGTATAGAGATACCGACAATCAAATCTCAGGCAAGTAACATACCGATGGACAAAGGGAATTGTATACGGGATTGATTGAATCCTCGACATCGTGGTTCATCTGCGGAGATCATCATGGAACATGTGGGAGCCAACATGGGTATCCAGATCCCTCTATTGGTTATTGGCCGGAGAGATGTCTCGGTCATGTCTGCATGGTTCCCAAACCTGTAGGCTCTACACACTTAAGGTTCGGTGACGCTAGAGTTATTATGGGAAAATGTATGCGGTTACCGAAGGTTGTTCGGAGTCCCGGATGAGATCCCGGATGTCACGAGGAGTTCCGGAATAGTTTGGAGGTGAAGAATTATTTATGGGAAGTCCAGTTTCAGTCGCCAGAATAATTTTGGGGGTTATCGATATTGTACCGGGACCACCGAAAGGTGTCCGGGGGTCCACCGGGTGGGGCCACCTGCCCCGGTGGGCCAAGTGGGCTGAACAAGGGTGGGAACCAGCCCCCTAGTGTGCTGGTGCCCCCCCCCCGAGGGCCCAAGGCGCCTAGGGTTGGAAACCCTAGGGGGTGGGGGCTCCTCCCACCAAACTTTGGGGGCACGTTCCCCCTTGGCCGCCGCCCCCCTCTAGATGGGATCTAAGGGGGCCGCCCCCCTCTCCCCTTCACCCTATTAATAGAGGGGGGTGGGAGGGCAGCAGCAGCCCTCCCCCTCTCCAACACCTCCTCCTCCTCCATAGTGCTTGGCGAAGCCCTGCCGGAGAACGGCAAGCTCCACCACCACGCCGTCGTGCTGCCGGAGCTCTCCCTCAACTTCTCCCCTCCCCTTGCTGGATCAACAAGGAGGAGACGTCCCTGGGCTGTACGTGTGTTGAACGCGGAGGCGCCGTCCGTTCGACGCTAGATCGGATCTTCCGCGATTTGAATCACCACGAGTACGACTCCATCATCCGCGTTCCTTGTAACGCTTCCACTTAGCGATCTTCAAGGGTATGAAGATGCACTCCCTCTCTCTCATTGCTAGTATCACCTAGATTGATCTTGGTGACACTTAGGAAAATTTTGAATTATTACTACGATCCCCAACATATACTATATATAAAGTTAGTCATAATAAAGAGAAACGAAGAGCATCTCTCTCTCCATCGCATACACCCCCTCTACGCCCCTTTCACGTACGCACACAAACTATCTCCAGGTCCTCCAAAAGTACGCCCCCAGCACATTCACGCATGTTTCATCTTTCTCTCATGATATATACAATGACGATAATTGTATTTAAAGCGAAAGCACGATACATACATTGGACTTTAGAATCCACTCATTACGGTCACCATTTATGTTTTGTGGTTATTATACAGTCACGGGCTCACCGTACAGCTCTGTATTTGCTCAAGACACGACTAGTTGACCAGTTAAACGCTCCACGTGGCAACCCTAGTGTTGCATCACATTATCTCACTACCATTGGGCCCACATGTCGGCTCGTATATACTCTACACTCTTATAAAAAACAGAGTTGGTGATGATGGTGTGACTGCCATCCTGCAATATAGGTCGTCCGATTTATATCTGACGGATAGGAAGGAAGCTATGGCAATTTTCCAAAAAGGTACCCACACACCTATCCAAATTTGCAAATAAGGCCTTCCCTCATTCATCCTTTTCTCTCACAAGATAAACTAGTCATACAAATGCATCTTGATGTTACGTGCAACGCACGTGCATCTTGCTAGTAAGAATGAAAACAAACGACAAAAAAATATTGCACGGTGGTTCGAAGTCATGACCGCGGGCACAGCGGACAAGGTGGCCTTGTATTGGTATGTTGATGTAACACCCACGACGCGGCTATATCTCTCACGTGTCGAGGCACGACTTAGAGGTATAACCACATTGTAGGTTTTGTCGCAAGAAGAGTCATCTTCACACAATCCCATGTAATGAACAAGAATGGGATAAAGAGGGTTGGCTTACAATCGCCACTTCACACAATACTTAAATAAATCATACATCATTCAAAATACACACATTGACCGACTACGGTCAAACCCAAATGAAAAGAAGATAACCCCAAATGCTAGATCCCCGATCGTCCCAACTGGGCTCCACTACTGATCATCAGGAAACGAAACATAGTAACGACCAAGTTCCTCGTCGAACTCCCACTTGAGCTTGGTTGCATCACCTGCACTGATATCGTCAGCACCTGCAACTGTTTTGGAAGTATCTGTGAGTCACGAGGACTCAGCAATCTCACACCCGCGAGATCAAGACTATTTAAGCTTATGGGTAGGAGAAGGTAGTGAGGTGGAGCTGCAGCAAGCACTAAGCATATATGGTGGCTAACATACGCAAATAAGAGCGAGAAGAGGAGCAACGGAACGGTCGAGAAGCTAGAAGAGATCAAGAAGTGATCCTGAAACTACTTACGCGCAACCATAACACAAGAACTGTGTTCACTTCCCGGACTCCGCCGAAAAGAGACCATCAAGGCTACACACGCGGTTGATGTATTTTAATTAAGTCAAATGTCAAGTTCTCTACAACCGGACATTAACAAATTCCCATCTGCCCATAACTGCGGGCACGGCTTTCGAAAGATAATACCCTGCAGGGGTGTCCCAACTTAGCCCATTATAAACTCTCACGGTCAACGAAGGATATTCCTTCTCCCGGGAAGACCCGATCAGTCTCGGAATCCCGGTTACAAGACATTTCGACGATGGTAAAACAAAACCAGCAAAGCCGCCCGATGTGTCGACAATCCCGATAGGAGTCGCACGTATCTCGTTCTCAGGACACACCGGATAAGCGAAGCGTACAGGTACCGACGTAACCCAAGTTGCCAAGGGATGGTCCCGCACGGTGCTCTAGTTTGGACCATCACTTAGACAAGCACTGGCCCCGGGGGGGTAAAATAAAGATGACACTCAGGATGCGCGACTCCCAAGGGAAAAAGGCTAGGTGAGGCAAATGTAAAACCAAGGTTGGGCCTTGCTGGAAGAGTTTTATTCAAAGTGAACTGTCAAGGGTGTCCCATAAATCACCCAACCGCGTAAGGGACGTAAAATCAAGGAACATAACACCGGTATGACGGTAACTAGGGCGGCAGGAGTGGAACAAAACACCAGGCATAAGGCCGAGCCTTCCACCCTTTACCAAGTATATAGATGCATTAATTAAATAAGAGATATTGTGATATCCCAACGAAGTTCATGATATCCATGTTCCAACAAGGAAAAACTTAATCTTCACCTGCAACTAGCAATGCTATGAGAGGGGCTGAGCAAAGCGGTAACATAGCCAAGCAACGGTTTGCTAGGAAGGGTGAAAAGGTTAGAGGCTGACATGGCAATAAGGGAGGCATGATATAACAAGCGGTAGGTAGCGCAACATAGCGATAGAGCGAACAAATAGCAAGCAAAGATAGAAGTGATTTCGAGGGTATGGTCATCTTGCCTTAGATCCCGCTAGGAAGAAGATCGAATCCATGAAGAAGACAAACGGACGTAGTCGAACGAATCCTCACAACTCCGGAACGAAACCGAAGCTAACGGGAGAAGCAACATGCAACGACTTGCATATTGACGAAACACCACATTCAAGTTATTTAGTTCGCTCTTGTTTATACTAATCATCAATATTAAATGTTGGTTAACATGGCAAGAGGTGAAACCTATGAAAACTACCTATCCAGGTAAATTTAAATGAGGCCGGAACAACAAACAACAATTCCAGAAAATCCTCATGTCCATATCTTAGATTTGGTACTGTTCTGCCCTAAACACAAATTTTGTGTTGTTAAACAGCAAAATGAAGTGAACCATGTTAAACTAGGCATTTTTCTACCCCATTTACATATAAAGTTTATTAAATTCGGAGCTACGGTTATTTAGTTATGAAATAAATCATTTTAACATGGCATTTAGCAAATTAAATGCAAGCAGCATTTTAAACATTTTAAACAAGGATGTAATCAGCATATTATGAAACTAGATGAAATTCTAAGCATTTTACATATATGAAGTTTTTTAATCCGATGCACAGTTAATGAGTTATTATATGCATGAAGACTAGGGACTTTTCTGTAAAACCGATGTTCTCTGGATTAATAGCTAAAATCGTCCAGAGAAAAAAATGCGTCGGGCCGAATCTGACGGATCTGGGCTGCTCACAAAGGGCCTACAGGGGCGCGCAGAGCTGGGCCTCGCGGGCGAAGGGAGCTGGGCCTGCGCGGCTGTGACCCAGCCGACGCTCGCGGTCAACGGGGACCGGATCGAGCTTGACGCGGCAGAGAACGAACAAGACGGCGGCACTGGAAGCAGGGTCTTCGCGGGCGCGTGCTGGGACTTGCAGCGGCGGGCGCGTTCTCCGGCAGCTCAAGGCGAAGGTGACCAGCAGCGGCTCGGTCCAGTGAAGAAGCCGACAGGAAAGGGGAGCAGCGCGGCTACATGCAGCGGGCGGCGGAGCACTTCCTCTGCACTTGAGCAGAGAGGGAGAGAGATAGATTCAGAGAGGATGGAGCAGAACGAAAAGAGGAAGAAGAGAGAAGGCGAGGGCGACGGGCGCACGACCTGCGGGGCTTCGGTGGCGCGGCCGGGCATGTGCGAGGAGGAGGCACGGGGTTGCGGATCCGAACGGCGGGGTCCTACGGGTCCTTGCTCCGGCTTGCAGAAGAACGAGGGGCGCCATGTCCCTGTGCAGAGAATGAGAGAGAGAGACCATGAGAGAGCAGAGAGATGGAGAGGGAAATGAAGAGAGAGGCAGGGCACGCGACCTGGGGCGACAGGATGCTCACCGACAAGGGGTCTCCGATGGTGCTACTGCTGCTCCGGGGCAGCAGTCATGGTTCCATGCGAGGAACAACGAGACGAGGGAGGCACGGTCAGGGAGGAGGAGCGTGAGGAGGGAAAGAAGCAGAAGGCGGAGGGTACAGCAGCCTGCTCATCTTGTTGGCTGCTGGTGCTCCGGCGGCATCGGAGGCCTCCAGCAAGCTCGAGGACGGGAGGAAGGAGGTACCCAGGGACGGGCGCTGGTGCGCGAGCAGAGGAGCTCCTCCACCCGTGGTCGCGGTCCGAGGTGGCTGTATGGCCGAGCGGCAGGGTCAACGGGCAGAGACTTGAGCGGCTGGGCGAGGATTCAAGGAGAAGGTGGAGTCTGCGGGTGGATCTGGAGGCTGGCTCACGATTAGGGGTGCGCGAAAAACGAGGAGGAGACCAGGTGGAGGTTTTTGTGGTGGTGGGGAGGAATTGATTGATGGGACGGCTAGTCTAGGGTTTGTTCGCGTATATATACCGAGTGGATTTGAATAGGGGTCGTTCGGGTCCCTCCGATCATAATCGGACGGCCCGAAATAAATAGGTTAGGGAGACCGAAAGAGAAACCGAAAATGTTTTATAGATATTTGGAGATGATCCGGACCCATTAGTAACGACAGCCCGGTTCGGGTTCGGGGAAGTTTCGGACACGGGCGAGGGGTCGGTGCACTGTACAAAGAGGTTCAAATGGCCGGACAACAAAAGAACAGTTGGTCTCGAAAGGGGCAACGAAGGCAACAGGGAGAAGCGGGAACTACGAATGGATGCGAGTTTTAAGAAAACATGCGGATGCGATATGCATGATGACATGATGAAATGCAACAAGCAAAAATAAAACACACGGCGACAACAAAATAGCTCGAAGACTTCTGGAGCGTCGGTCTTGGGGTGTCACAACACTCCTCCACTTACAAGAGATCTCGTCCCGAGATCTAGGGATGGCACCGGAGAGAAACGGAAGAGGAAGAGGTAAAACAAAGTTGCTTCTTTGACAAACGAGTGAA
Organism: Triticum aestivum; assembly: GCF_018294505.1. Classification (NCBI taxonomy): domain Eukaryota; kingdom Viridiplantae; phylum Streptophyta; class Magnoliopsida; order Poales; family Poaceae; genus Triticum; species Triticum aestivum. Next base: position 135,954,729 of record NC_057808.1, read on the forward strand.
ACCCACAAACCTTGAGAGGTTGAACAAATCGAAAGAAAGAATACAATGGAGGTGAACAAGATTGCAAAAACTGCGTTGGCAGAGAAGAACAAATAACACGATGAGAACCAAGAGCTTAGGGGACAAGATAGATTTTGAAGCCACTCCGGTTAAAACAAGATAGAGTAGGATTAAGAATGATATAATTTGGACAGCACTCCGACTGAAAATGGAAGGAATTAACATGAACTTGAGAAGATGGGATGATACTTGATGAAATCAACAACACACTGCCTCCGGAACTATTGAAAAATGGCACAAAGGGTAAGAAAGATTTCAGACCGCACTCTGGTTGAGGAAGGAGGCAAAACTTGATAAGATGAGAAAGCTCGAATGAAAACACGACACTCCGGTTAAATGGATAAGCAAGGAAAAGAACATGATCTCCAAAATGAGATGATGGGTCGAAGAAAACATCACAATGCCTTCGGGACAAATGAACGAGTGGAATCAATAGAATAGAGAAGAGAACAACAACTTCTATCACAATTGAATTTGAAAGAGCCTCCTTGAAAAGAAGGATTGAACGGAGTTGTTGGAAAACCAACAACGAAAAGAATAAGCCTGTAGTGGACTTATGGAAAAGTCTCAACATTATGAGGTGACATACGGCCACTAAAGGAAGCCATTGATTTGAGTGAGAGCACCAAGGCGATGAAAAACTTCTTTCACCAAGAGGATAGGAGAAAACTTGGATCATTGATAAGCACCATAATAGCAACATTCCTTAGGGAAGGCTTTAGGTGAAACATGACACAAGATAAATTCAACGAAGAGATTGGTGGATTTAAAATATCTCTTTCTTGACAACATGTGAATCTTGAAACGCGAACTCAAATTGTCAAGAATGACATAACACCACCTCAAATGATAAGGTAGAACGAATTGCACTTTGGAATGCTGGAAGAAGAATATTTGAGCTCTTCCAACAAAAATCTTGAGAACACTTCGAGAAAGAATTAAATCCTTGATAAACCACCATGAAGAAACTCCATGAAGAACTCCGGTAAAAAAAAGGATGATAGAAAGAAAGAGAAGTTGAAAACACAAGGTGAAGTCTTGCAGTGATAAGATGAAGGTTTGAAATGATATAACCGAGAAACTTGGAACTCCGGAAAGAAAGATGAACAAATGAAATCAAGAATTTTTATGAACCTCCGGAATAAGGAATTGAATTTACTCGATGAAACAAGAATAAGAATTACATTCTGCTCATCCTTCACCAATTAAATTGATGACAAGCAATGTATTTGGCATACTACTTATTCTCGTAGAGAGGATTAAGATAGATATGGCGCAAACTTGGGAAGGTCTTCAACGAACCACCGGTAGGATTTAACCAATGAATAAATTGATATGATAAACAAGGAAGAGAAATTCTTGAACGAACCACCATAAGAATTGAAAATGAACAAAGAAAAGATAAAGAAACACCGGGAAGAATTAGAGAACGAATGAAGATACTTGAGGGAATTTAGATACATGAGAACGGAGATATCATGAACTGATTAGAGGATATTTGAATGATTCACCGGTAAGATTTGGAGAACGAGAGCTGAAAGCTGAGAATGAATAATTCTGAGATGATGGGCTCCGGAGAATCAAACTGAAAAGGCTCCTGAAATGCTCCAGATGGGTGAAAAGAATTCTCACAATCGAAAACAATTACGAGAGGATGGCATCAAGCTAGAACCATGAATCTTGAAGAGAATGGAGCAAGATTTAAGAGAAACTCTTCTTCGGTCTTCAAATGTTGAGAATGACGATGTGAAACACCACCATGAATTGTTGAGGCACTCCGGAATGACAATTAGAAAGATTGAACCAACAATGAAAAGAATTTGAAAGATCTTGGAGAAAGACATTTGACTGAAGATAATTCATTCTTATGTCAAACTTTGCAATGAATTTGAGAATAACTCCAGAAAGAATTAGAAGAGTTAGGTAAGATCCTGGGAAAATACATGTGGGTTAGGGCCCACTCAAGAGAAACACCGTTGAAAAGATTACTTGAAAAGGAGATTGCACTGGTTGAATTAAATGGCTTGAATGAGGTAACAACCTCGAAATAGTTAGAATTGATGCGGAGTGGAAACACGAATTTTCAGAGATATCTACAACACTCCGGGACAATTGAATAACAAGCGGGGAATGATTAAGAGATACACCGGCATACGAAAACACTTGAAACGAGGAAGGGAATATGATCAACACCGAAAGCTTGAATTGAATCTACCGGAGAAGAAAAAGAACGAAGATTGATGAACTTGAAGCTCCGTTAGAATCTTTCCGAGAATCCCCGGATAAGAACATTGACGGAAAAGATTGGAGAGACTTCTCACAAGTAAAGGATACATGATTAAGAAATCTGAATCCTTAAAGAAAAGGGTGGGAGGGTGGGAAAACAAAGGCAACTTGGGATGAATGAAACAGACATCATTGAGAGAACTTAGAATTGATCTTGCGGATGGGGAAAATGATGGGATCATCTTGAAGAGAAGCGCACCGGTTAGAAATAGAATTGGGATGGCACTCTTGATGACCAACAAGGATTAACATTCCCACAGAAACATGAGAACACCACTTGGAAAAGGTATGGAATCAACACTTGACATTGAAGCAACTCGAATACCACAACTCAAAACAAAACAAAGGATTGGCTTGCAGAATAAGCCGGAACAAACATATGATAGGGATTTCGTCCGAAGTTTTCATGGTGGGGCCCACACGGGCTCGATCGTACAACACCATCATGTACAAGGCAGTGCACATGACATACGAAGCGTCCCCGACTTAGCATAGCCAAGGACTCTTTAAGACACTACGAGACCACTGTAAAACCAACCGTGGATACGCGGACCACTAGACGTCGAACCCCAATCTCATATCATGCATCTGTCGGAAAGAAATCCTAGGAGCTACTTGAATTCCCACTTATAAACTCCCGAAACTTTATGGTTATGCAATCCGGTGTTGGGGATACAGGGGACGCAATATATCTCACCCAAGCTAACAATACCTAGATCCAGTTGTATCCATCCGTCAACACATAACCAAGAAACCTTCGGAAATCGTTTACCTCAACCTTCAAAAAGCATCTGTTATACGAGCTATGGCAATACTCCCGAACTCCCGCCCTAGTACTGGGTGGCGTCGAGGTGATCTCACCAACAACTGCATAAAAGAGATTTTCGATGTCGGCGAAACTCAGGTATTCCAGAACTGCAACGATAAAATTGTGACGACAACACCTCGGAGCTCAACTCCCCGAGACACTGCCACAACCCCTAAATGTCAGGAGGCACCAAGAACAATGTTCTTGTCACAAAACCATCGGAACAATTCCAAGATACCCGAGTGATCCCTAAAAATATTTTTTAGTGAAATTTGAGGAGAGGAGAGTCAAAACTTCTACGTCAGGAGACCTCACCAGAGCGACAAAGGGACTGAGGAGTAAAAAGAATCCTACTCTCCGATATATATAATCCTAAGACTCAAAACATTTTTTTCTAGACTCAACAACGCCAGTGATTCGATCAAGCAGGGGGCTCCTAAGTCGGGGATGGCTCTGATTACCAATTTGTAACACCCACGATGCGGCTATATCTCTCACGTGTCGAGGCACGACTTAGAGGCATAACCGCATTGTAGGTTTGGTCGCAAGAAGGGTCATCTTCACACAATCCCATGTAATGAACAAGAATGGGATAAAGAGGGTTGGCTTAGAATCGCCACTTCACACAATACTTAAATAAATCATACATCATTCAAAATACACACATAGACCGACTACGGTCAAACCCAAATGAAAAGAAGATAACCCCAAATGCTAGATCCCCGATCGTCCCAACTGGGCTCCACTACTGTTCATCAGGAAATGAAACATAGTAACGACCAAGTTCCTCGTCGAACTCCCACTTGAGCTCGGTTGCATCACCTGCACTGATATCGTCGGCACCTGCAACTATTTTGGAAGTATCTGTGAGTCACGAGGACTCAGCAATCTCACATCCGCGAGATCAAGACTATTTAAGCTTATGGGTAGGAGAAGGTAGTGAGGTGGAGCTGCAACAAGCACTAAGCATATATGGTGGCTAACATACGCAAATAAGAGCGAGAAGAGGAGCAACGGAACGGTCGAGAAGCTAGAAGAGATCAAGAAGTGATCCTGAAACTACATAAGCGCAACCATAACATAAGAACCGTGTTCACTTCCCTGACTCCGCCGAAAAGTGACCATCACGGCTACACACGCGGTTGTTGTATTTTAATTAAGTCAAATGTCAAGTTCTCTACAACCGGACATTAACAAATTCCCATCTGCCACATAACCGCGGGCACGGCTTTCGAAAGATAATACCCTGCAAGGGTGTCCCAACTTAGCCCATTATAAGCTCTCACAGTCAACGAAGGATATTCCTTCTCCCGGGAACACCCGATCAGTCTCGGAATCCCGGTTACAAGACATTTCGACGATGGTAAAACAAAACCAGCAAAGCCGCCCGATGTGTCGACAATCCCAATAGGAGTCGCACGTATCTCGTTCTCAGGACACACCGGATAAGCGAAGCGTACAGGTACCGACGTAACCCAAGTTGCCAAGGGATGGTCCCGCACGGTGCTCTAGTTTGGACCAACACTTAGACAAGCACTGGCCCGAGGGGGGGGGGGGTAAAATAAAGATGACCCTCAGGATGCGCGACTCCCAAGGGAAAAAGGCTAGGTGAGGCAAATGTAAAACCAAGGTTCGGCCTTGCTGAAAGAGTTTTATTCAAAGCGAACTGTCAAGGGGGTCCCATAAATCACCCAACCGCGTAAGGGACGTAAAATCAAGGAACATAACACCGGTATGACGGAAACTAGGGCGGCAAGAGTCGAACAAAACACCAGGCATAAGGCCGAGCCTTCCACCCTTTACCATATATATAGATGCATTAATTAAATAAGAGATATTGTGATATCCCAACGAAGTTCATGATATCCATAATCCAACAAGGAACAAACTTAATCTTCACCTGCAACTAGCAACGCTATAAGAGGGGCTGAGCAAAGCGGTAACATAGCCAAGCAACGGTTTGCTAGGAAGGGTGAAAAGGTTAGAGGCTGACATGGCAATAAGGGAGGCATGGTATAACAAGTGGTAGGTAGCGCAACATAGCGATAGAGTGAACAACTAGCAAGCAAAGATAGAAGTGATTTCGAGGGTATGGTCATCTTGCCTGAGATCTTGCTAGGAAGAAGATCGAATCCATGAAGAAGACAAACGGACGTAGTTGAACGAATCCTCACAACTCCGGAACGAAACCGAAGCTAACGAGAGACGCAAACCGGAAAGAAGCAAACAGCATGGTAAAAACACAAGCATAAGCATGGCACGATGCACAAACAAGTATGATGCATCTCCGGTTTAAAAAGGCATGGCATGGCAAAGTGCACAAACAATACTATAAAGTAAGTGGAGCTCAATATGCAACGAGTTGCATATTGACGAAACTCCACATTCAAGTTATTTAGTTCGCTCTTGTTTATACTACTCATCAATATTAAATGTTGGTTAACATGGCAAGAGGTGAAACCTATGAAAACTACCTATCTAGGCAAATTTAAATGAGGCCGGAACAACAAACAACAATTCCGAAAAATCCTCACGTCCATATTTTAGATTTGGTACTGTTCTGCCCTAAACACAATTTTTGTGTTGTTAAACAGCAAAATGAAGTGCACCATGTTAAACTAGGCATTTTTCTACCCCATTTACATATAAAGTTTATTAAATTCGGAGCTACGGTTATTTAGTTATTGAATAAATCATTTTAACATGGCATTTAGCAAAATAAATGCAAGCAGCATTTTAAACATTTTAAACAAGGATGTAAGCAGCATATTATGAAACTAGATGAAATTCTAAGCATTTTACATATATTAAGTTTTTTAATCCGATGCACGGTTAATGAGTTATTATATGCATGAAGACTAGGGACTTTTCTGTAAAAACCGACGTTCTCTGGATTAATAGCTAAAATCGTCCAGAGAAAAAATGCATTGGGCCGAATCTGACGGATCTGGGCTGCTCACAAAGGGCCTGCAGGGGCGCGCGGAGCTGGGCCTCGCGGGCGAAGGGAGCTGGGCCTGCGCGGCTGTGACCCAGCCGACGCTCGCGGTCAACGGGGACCTGATCGAGCTTGACGCAGCAGAGAATGAACAAGATGGGGGCACTGGAAGCAGGGTCTTTGTGGGTGCATGCTGGGACTTGCAGCGGCGGGCGCGTTCTCCGGCAGCTCAAGGCGAAGGTGACCGGCAGCGGCTCGGTCCAGTGAAGAAGGCGACAGGAAAGGGGAGCAGCGCGACTACCTGCAGAGGGCGGCGGAGCACTTCCTCTGCACTTGAACAGAGAGAGAGAGAGAGAGAGAGAGATTCAGAGAGGATGAGAAGAACGAAAAGGGGAAGAAGAGAGAAGGCGACGGGCGCGCGACCTGCGGGGCTCTGGTGGCGCGGCCGGGCATGTGCGAGGAGGAGGCACGGGGTTGCGGATCCAAACGGCGAGGTCCTACGGGTCCTTGCTCTGGCTTGCAGAAGAACGAGCGGCGCCATGTCCCTGTGCAGAGAACGAGAGAGAGGGACCATGAGAGAGCAGAGAGAAGGAGAGGGAAATGAAGAGAGAGGCAGGGGACGCGACCTGGGGCGGCTGGATGCTCACCGACAAGGGGTCTCCGATGGTGCTACTGCTGCTCCGGGGCGGCAGTCATGGTTCCATGAGAGGAACAACGAGATGAGGGAGGCACGGTCAGGGAGGAGCAGCATGAGGAGGGAAAGAAGGAGAAGGCGGAGGGGACGGCAGCCTCCTCATCTTGTTGGCTGCTGGTGCTCCGGCGGCATCGGAGGCCTCCAGCAAGCTCGAGGACGGGAGGAAGGAGGTACCCAGGGACGGGCGCTGGTGCGCGAGCAGAGGAGCTCCTACACCTGTGGTCGCGGTCCGAGGTGGCTGTACGGCCGAGCGGCAGGGTCAACGGGCAGAGACTCGAGCAGCTGGGCGAGGATTCAAGGAGAAGGTGGAGTCTGCGGGTGGATCTGGAGGCTGGCTCGCGATTAGGGGTGCGCGGAAAACGAGGAGGAGACCAGGTGGAGGTTTTTGCGGCGGCGGGGAGGAAATGATTGATGGGACGGCTAGTCTAGGGTTTGTCCGCTTATATATACCGAGTGGCTTTGAATAGGGGTCGTTCGTGTCCCTCCGATCATAATCGGACGACCCAAAATAAATAGGTTAGGGAGACCGAAAGAGAAACTGAAAATGTTTTATAGATATTTGGAGATGATCCGGACCCATTGGTAATGACAGCTCGGTTCGGGTTCGGGGAAGTTTCGGACACGGGCGAGGGGTCGGTGCACTGTACAAAGAGGGTCAAATGGCCGGACAACAAAAGAACAGTTGGTCTCAAAAGGGGCAACGAAGGCAACAGGGAGAAGCGGGAACTACGAATGGATGCGATTTTTAAGAAAACATGCGGATGCGATATGCATGATGACATGATGAAATGCAATAAGAAAAAATAAAACACACGGCGACAACAAAATAGCTCGAAGACTTCAGGAGCGTCAGTCTTGGGGCGTCACAGCTGAGCCGTCTGTCTTAACACACAAGAGCTAGTGTGGTGATTATACACACACGCACGCATGCACACGAACTGCATGCACGCAACACTCACACGAACACATGCAGCCACGCACGCACGCAACACTCACACGTACACACGCAGCCACGCACGCATGCAACACTCACACGCACACACGCATGCATGCATGCACACACCACACGACCAACACACACTCTAACGCTTAGGTGCTCAACCTACACGTGCATGCGCACACATCAGTCCCTGACAGACACATACACAACCAGGTGGTTCCCACGCACGGGTTGGAGTCTTGTCGCGCCTGCGTAAATTTGTGTTTATCTGACCTTTTTCCTATGCGAACTGACAGATGGGACCCACAAGGAACATGGTCAATTTAACTAGTCAACATGGTGCCACGCAGACTATTTGGCCGGTGAACAGAGTGCAATCCGATGCTAAACGGTGAGCAAGTGACCGTATAATCACCGCAAAACGTATAAAGTGACCGTAATGAGCGTATTCTGAAGTCCGGTGACCGTATTACGCTTTTCTCTCTGTAGGCCCTCCAAAACTACATCTCTACACGTTCTCGCATGTTACATCTAGCAACTATGCAGTACAGCACCACTACTACACTCTAACACAATAAATCATATGTGTTTTTAGTTTTACTAGATATCATATTGTTACTTAATTATTCAGTTTGCATACATTAAAATTGCCTTTGAAATGTGTGGCCAATATCATCTACCGCGCGGGAAAAATCCCGCCCTTTCCTGTTTAATCGGGTTTGTATCGATGGATTGTGCGAAACAACAAAACTATATATAGTAGTACTACAGTACAAGTAACAGTTCACTGGGCCGCCGTGTCGTGTCCTCCTATGTCGTAAGAGTGGAGCACTCGCTTTCATAAATGTTCTAGTCCCTTTCGCCGACATGTGGGACATCAAGCTACCGGGTCCACGTGCCATACCGAAATACAGTGCATAGCAGCAGGGGTGAAGCACCCTAGTCATGGCACCGGTGTAGTAATGAGCAATGAGGCGTCAAATCACAAAGCTACACCTTTCCTGTAGTTAAGTTGGAGGGACGAAGTAATAATGCTAAAAAAAGAAGTTGGAGGGACGAAGCAACCATCATTTCACTCGTTGCTCAATCTGCTTCTCCCTCATCTTTTAACCACGTGTCGCTTCTGCTGTTCTTCTGCCTCATGTGGGATGCGGATTGGCTTGGTAAAGCACTGAGACAAGGGACCGCATGTTAGCAAACCGCCAGGCCACGTCCTCTAAAAATAAGAAACCTCCCCCCGCCATCCGCGTGGCAAAATCACCTCCTTTTTACTAATCTTGATTCTATAATTTTTTAGATCAATATAATTGAGATTTGTATAGATATCACACAGGAGCAAAACCAAGTGGTACGGTTAAGGGCATCCACAATGTGTAGCCAAATGTGAAAATAGCTTTTGGCATCGATGGGAACCATTGTGGACAGTGCTACCAAAGCCAAAAAGATGGAACTGAAGCTCCCTGATTGATTGATTGAAGGAATAGAAAAATGCAACATCTCTCCTCTTTCTCTCGTGCTTGGACACATGTACGGTATAGAGCACAGAGTCTACTCCCCTGTCCCTTCTATCACAAATCACAAAGCAGTGAGGCGTCAAATCACAAAGCACGGACGAAGCAACCATCATTTCACTCTTCGCTGACTCCGCTTCTCCATCGTCTTCTTCGAGAAACCACCTCACCGCACTAAGCTGGACAGACGACGCTATTGTGTACTAGTAGTACTAGTACATACATTTACACGTCCTTTGGTTCAACAGACTTCCTGGATGCAAATAAGGCGGTTGTCTCGGCTTGCGGCACTTGCGAACGACTTACCGTGGTCTCCCTCAATGGTGTTCTCCGTCGAACGCACTTCGCCAAACCACAATGTTCGAGATAAGGTCGACATCACCTCAATGGGGAAGGAAGTCAAATAGTTACTACCTCCATTTTTTTGTACACAAGGCTAGTATATCAAAATTAAAATTTTCAAAAGGCCACTAACACTAATCGAGGCAAAATTGATGGGGTTTGCCTCGTTCTAGCAACCAAGGACATTAATATACCCTTGCATGCATGCAGAAGTGAGAATGTTGGTTTGCATGGCGCTGCATTAATCAAGCGATGCGGAGTGAGATGGTTAGCTCTTTGGTCTTTGGAGAAAAAATATGCATTAATTGACACGTCAAACGAGGATTTGTATCGATTAATCCCGCGAAGGAAAACCCCGCCTTTCTTTTTTAACACTAGTACTCCTAGTACGTACGTACTTGTATCCTGTTTGGGTCTAGGCCTTGCATTGCCATACTTCGCCACACATTTTTGCCAAGCTTGCCTAAAGTTTTCAAAATGAAAAGAAGGTACACTTGCGCACGGGTGTCGCGGTCGTACCGCACTCTCACACAGTTGCTCCTGCACGCCGCGGTCGCACCGCACCCTCACACAGTCGCTCCTGCATGCCGCGGTCGCACCACACCCTCACACAGTCGCTCCTGCACGCCGCAAACCTAACGAAGGGAACACACCCTCACTGACACGTGCTACCGCATGTGAACAAACCAAACTCAGCCATCCTACCGCTGACACATAATTTTTGTTCATACAGTATGTTTATTCAACCGCATGTTGGGGAGGATCCATACGGCCCGTGCGGTGGTCTGTTGGGGAATAAGAAGAGGTGAGGAAGAAGGGTTAGGAGACATAGGATATTCATCCAACCGCCTGAAATGGTGGATTGACCCAAATGATGAAAGTCAGGCGACTTGCATAACAATATATGTTTTTACACAGCAAAAGATCCCTAAAAACAACAACATAAAGAAAAACTATCACTGCTCGCGGAACAAGACGACCTCGTCGTCTTTGGCTGCCGGCGCGAACCAGCCGTAGCTGCTGACCTGCATCTCCGCACCGTGGTTGTCCCCGGCCTTCAACTACTCGTTCATGCGGAGTGTGCGGGCGCTCTGCACGGACGAGAGCACCGCCCGGTTCAAGTCCAGGACGTCCGGTTCCACCTGTAGGAGGGACTCGATGGCAGCGGCATCCGCGCGCGCCGCGTCGAGTTGAGCCTCCGCCGCCCGTTTCAAGTCCAGGACATCCGGTTCCACCTGCAGGAGGGCCTCGATGGCAGCGGCATCTGCGCCCTCCGCGTCAAGTTGAGCCTCCGCCGTCCGGTTCACATCCACAACATCCGGTTCCTCCTGCAGGAGAGCATCGATGGCAGTGGCATGCGCGCGCTCCACGTCGAGTTGAGCCTCTGCCTCCCGGTCCTCCTTTAGTATCGCCAGGTTGAACTGCTTTTCCGCCTGCACCATCGGGGACCCGGACGCCGGCATGAAGTCGACGTCCATCGTCTCATACCCATCGGGGGCCTTCTGCGCCGCGACCTCCGCCATGAACATTGGATCAGCTTCCTCCTCCTCGTACCTTGGCTCCACAAAACTCGGGGATTGGCCCGCCGCAAAGCGAGCTTGGGAACAGAGGTCTGTGGCACCGACCGTCGCCGCGATTTCCGCGCGGCGCTCCTGCATCAGCATCTTGTAGTACGTGATCTTGCGGCGCACCATCGCTTTCCAGCGAACTAGGGGATGATACGTCCATTTTGCATCATGCTTTTATATCGATATTTATTGCATTATGGGCTGTTATTACACATTATGTCACAATACTTATGCCTATTCTCTCTTATTTTACAAGGTTTACATAAGGAGGGAGAATGCCGGCAGCTGGAATTCTGGGCTGGAAAAGGAGCAAATATTAGAGACCTATTCTGCACAACTCCAAAAGTCCTGAAACTCCACGAAAGTTATTTTTGGAAATAATAAAAAATACTAAGTGGACGAAATACCAGAGGGGGCCACACCCTGGCCATCAGGGTGAGGGCGCGCCCTACCCCCCTGGGCGTGCCCCCTGCCTCATGGGCCCCTTTTGGCCCTTCGGTGCCCATAGTCTGCTATATGAAGTCTTTCGTCCGAAGAAAAATCATAAGCAAGCTTTTGGGACGAGACTCCGCCGCCACGAGGCGGAATCTTGGCGGAACCAATCTAGGGCTCCGACAGAGCTGTTCTGGCGGGGACACTTCCCTCCGGGAGGGGGAAATCATCGCCATCGTCATCACCAACGCTCCTCTCATCGGTAGAGGGCAATCTCCATAAACATCTTCACCAGCACCATCTCCTCTCAAACCCTAGTTCATCTCTTGTATCCAATTCTTGTCTCCAAGTCTGGGATTGATACCTATAGGTTGCTAGTAGTGTTGATTACTCCTTGTAGTTGATGCTAGTTGGTTTATTTGGTGGAACATCATATGTTCAGATCCTATATGCATATTAATACTCCTCTCATTATGAATATGAATATGCTTTGTGAGTAGTTACGTTTGTTCCTGAGGACATGGGAGAAGTCTTGCTATTAGTAGTCATGTGAATTTGGTTTTCGTTCGATATTTTGATGAGATGTATGTTGTCTCTCCTCTAGTGGTGTCATGTGAACGTCGACTACATGACACTTCACCATTGTTTGGGCCTAGAGGAAGGCATTGGGAAGTAATAAGTACATGATGGGTTGCAAGAGTGATAGAAGCTTAAACCCTAGTTTATGCGTTGCTTCGTAAGGGGCTGATTTGGATCCATATGTTTCATGCTATGGTTAGGTTTACCTTAATACTTATTTTGTAGTTGCGGATGCTTGAAATAGGGGTTAATCATAAGTGGGATGCTTGTACAAGTAAGGACAGCACCAAAGCACCGGTCCACCCACATATCAAATTATCAAAGTACCGAACGCGAATCATATGAACGTGATGAAAACTAGCTTGACGACAATTCCCATGTGTCATCAGGAGCGCTTTTCTCTATATAAGAGTTTTTCCAGGCTTATCCTTAGCTACAAAAAGGATTGGGACACCTTGCTGTACTTTATTTACTTTTGTTACTTGTTGCTCGTTACAAATTATCTTATCACAAAACTATTTGTTACCTATAATTTCAGTGCTTGCAGAGAATACCTTGCTGAAAACCGCTTATCATTTCCTTCTGCTCCTCGTTGGGTTCGACACTCTTACTTATTGAAAGGACTACGATAGATCCCCTATACTTGTGGGTCATCAAGACTCTTTTCTGGCACCGTTACCAGGGAGTGAAGCGCCTTTGGTAGGTGGAATTTGGTAATGGAAAATTTATATAGTGTGCTGAAATTTACTGTCACTTGTTACTATGGAAAGTAATCCTCTGAGGGGCATGTTCGGGGTATCTTCACCCCGACCAGTAGAGCAAAGAGTTGCTCCTCAACCTACTGAACCTACTGAAAATGAAAATGTCTACTTTGAGATTCCTTCGGGTATGATAGAAAAACTGCTAGCTAATCCTTTTGCAGGAGACGGAACAATGCATCCTGATGAGCACCTAATATATGTGGATGACGTTTGTGGATTATTTAAGCTTGCAGGTGTTCCCGATGATGTTATTAAAAAGGTCTTCCCTTTATCTTTGAAGGGAGATGCATTGACATGGTATAGGCTATGTGATGATATGGGGTCATGGAACTACAAACGATTGAAATTGGAATTTCATCAGAAGTTTTATCCTATGCATCTTGTTCATCGTGATCGCAATTATATATATAATTTCTGGCCTCGCGAAGGAGAAAGCATTGCTCAAGCTTGGGGGAGGCTTAAATCAATGTTATATTCATGCCCCAATCATGAGCTCCGTAGAGAAATAACCATTCAAAATTTTTATGCTTGGCTTTCTGATAACAATCACACCATGCTCGATACTTCTTGTGCTGGCTCTTTTATGATGAAGACTATTGAATTCAAATGGGATTTATTGGAAAGAATAAACGTAACTCTGAAGATTGGGATCTCGACGAAGGTAAGGAGTCAGGTATGACACATAAGTTTGATTGTGTTAAATCTTTTATGGATACCGATGTTTTCCGTAAATTTAGCACTCAATATGGACTTGACTCTGAGATAGTTGCTTCTTTCTGTGAATCTTTTGCTACTCATGTTGATATCCCTAAGGAGAAGTGGTTTAAATATCATCCTCCCATAGAAGTAAAGGTAGCTGCACCTATTAAAGTTGAAGAAAAGACTATCACTTATAATGATTCTATTGTTCCTACTGCTTATGTTGAGAAACCACCTTTTCCTGTTAGGATAAAAGATCATGCTAAAGCTTCAACTGTGGTTCGTAAAAGCAATATTAGAACTTATACACCTCCTGAGCAAGTTAAAGTTGAACCTAATATTTCTATTGTTAAAGATCTCTTGTCTGATAATATTGATGGGCATGTTATTCATTTCTGTAGTGAAACTGCTAGAATTGCCAAACCTTGTGCTAAAGATAAACATAGACATGTGGTAGGCATGCCTATTATTTCTGTTAAAATAGGAGATCATTGCTATCCTGGCTTATGTGATATGGGTGCTAGTGCTAGTGCAATACCTATTGACTTATACAAAGAAATTATGCATGATATTGCACCTACTGAGTTAGAAGATATTGATGTCACAATTAAATTTGCCAATAAAGATACTATTTCACCCCTGGTAATTGTTAGAGATGTTGAAGTCTTGTGTGGGAAAACTAAATATCCTTCTGATTTTCTTGTTCTTGGTTCCCCACAAGATAGCTTTTGTCCCATTATATTTGGTAGACCCTTCCTGAACACTGTTAATGCTAGGATAGACTGCGAAAAGGATTTTGTTACTATTGGTTTATGTGATATGTCTCATGAGTTTAACTTTTCTAAATTTCATAGACAGCACTGTGAGGAGGAATTGCCTAGTAAAGATGAAATTATTTGTCTTGCTTCTATTGCCATACCTCCTAGTGATCCTTTAGAACAATATTTGCTAGACCATGAAAATGATATGTTTATGAACGAAAGAAGGGAAATAGATGAAGTGTTCTTTAAACAGGAACCCATCCTGAAACACAATTTGACTGTTGAAATCCTAGGGGATCCTCCTCCACCCAAGGGTGATCCCGTGTTTGAGCTTAAACCGTTACGTGATACTCTTAAATAGGCTTATCTTGATGAGAAAAAGATATATCCTGTTATTATTAGTGCTAACCTTTCACAGCATGAAGAAGAGAGATTATTGAAAACTCTGAAGAAGCACCGCACTGCTATTGGATATACTCTTGATGATCTTAAGGGCATTAGCCCCACTCTATGCCAACACAAAATAAATTTGGAGAAAGATGCCAAACCAGTTCATGATCACCAACGACGGCTGAATCCTAAGATGAAAGAACTGGTAAGAAAGGAAATACTAAAGCTTCTTGAGGCAGGTATTATTTATCCTGTTGCTGATAGTCAGTGGGTAAGTCCTGTCCATTGTGTCCCTAAGAAGGGCGGTATTACTGTCATTCCTAATGATAAAGATGAATTGATTCCGCAAAGAATTATTACAGGTTATAGGATGGTAATTGATTTCCGCAAATAAATAAGGCTACTAAAAAAGATCATTACCCCTTACCTTTTATTGATCAAATGCTAGAAATACTATCCAAACATACACATTTTTGCTTTCTAGATGGCTATTCTGGTTTCTCTCAAATACCTGTGTCAGCCGATGATCAATCAAAGACCACTTTTACTTGCCCTTTCGATACTTTTGCTTATAGACATATGCTTTTTGGTTTATGTAATGCACCTGCTACCTTTGAAAGATGCATGATGGCTATATTCTCTGACTTTTGTGAAAAGATATGTGAGGTTTTCATGGATGATTTCTCCGTTTATGGATCCTCTTTTGATGATTGCTTGAGCAACCTTGATTGAGTTTTGCAGAGATGTGAAGAAACTAACCTTGTCTTGAATTGGGAAAGGTGCCACTTTATGGTTAATGAAGGCATTGTCTTGGGGCATAAAATTTCTGAAAGAGGTATTGAAGTTGATAAAGCTAAAGTTGATGCTACTGAAAAGATGCCATGTCCCAAGGACATTAAAGGGTTAAGAAGTTTCCTTGGTCATGCCGGATTTTATAGGAGGTTCATTAAGGACTTCTCAAAAATTTCTCGGCCTCTGACTAATTTATTACAAAAAGATATACCATTTGTCTTTGATGATGATTGTGTAGAAGCATTTGAAATACTTAAGAAAGCATTGATCTCTGCACCTATTGTTCAGCCACCTGATTGGAATTTACCCTTTGAAATTATGTGTGATGCTAGTGATTATGCTATAGGTGCTGTTCTAGGGCAAAGAGTAGATAAGAAATTAAATATTATTCAATATGCTAGTAAAACTCTAGACAATGCTCAGAGAAATTATGCTACTACTGAAAAAGAATTTTTAGCAGTTGTATTTGCTTGTGATAAGTTCAGACCTTATATTGTTGATTCTAAAGTAACTATTCACGCTGATCATGCTGCTATTAAATATCTTATGGAAAAGAAAGATGCTAAACCTAGACTTATAAGATGGGTTCTCTTGCTACAAGAATTTGATTTGCATATTATTGATAGAAAGGGAGCTGAGAACCCCGTTGCAGACAACTTGTCTAGGTTAGAAAATGTTCTTGATGACCCACTACCTATTGATGATAGCTTTCCCGATGAGCAATTAAATGTCATAAATGCTTCTCATACTGCTCCATGGTATGCTGATTATGCTAATTACATTGTTGCTAAATTCATACCACCTAGTTTCACATACCAGCAAAAGAAAAGGTTTTTCTATGATTTGAGACATTACTTTTGGGATGACCCACATCTTTATAAAGAAGGAGTAGATGGTGTTATTAGACATTGTGTACCTGAGCATGAACAGGAACAGATCCTACGCAAGTGTCACTCCGAGGCTTATGGAGGGCACCACGCTGGAGATAGAACTGCACATAAGTTATTGCAATCCGGTTTTTATTGGCCTACTCTCTTTAAGGATGCCCGTAAGTTTGTCCTATCTTGTGATGAATGTCAAAGAATTGGTAATATTAGTAGACGTCAAGAAATGCCTGTGAACTATTCACTTGTTATTGAACCATTCGATGTTTGGGGCTTTGATTATATGGGACCCTTCCCTGCCTCTAATGGATATACACATATTTTAGTTGCTGTTGATTACGTTACTAACTGGGTAGAAGCTATTCCAACTAGTAGTGCTGATCATAACACCTCTATTAAGATGCTTAAAGAAGTTATTTTTTCAAGGTTTGGAGTCCCTAGATATTTAATGACTGATGGTGGTTCACATTTTATTCATGGTGCTTTCCGTAAAATGCTTGCTAAGTATGATGTTAATCATAGAATTGCATCTCCATATCATCCACAGTCTAGTGGTCAAGTGGAATTGAGTAATAGAGAACTCAAATTAATTTTGCAAAAGACTGTTAATAGATCTAGAAAGAATTGGTGCAAGAAACTTGATGATGCATTATGGGCCTACAAAACTACATATAAAAATTCTATGGGTATATCTCCGTATAAAATGGTTTGTGGAAAAGCATGTCACTTACCTCTCGAACTAGAACATAAGGCTTATTGGGCTATTAAAGAACTCAATTATGATTTCAAACTTGCCGGTGAGAAGAGGTTATTTGACATTAGCTCACTTGATGAATGCAGAACCCAAGCCTATGAGAATGCCAAGTTATTTAAAGAAAAAGTTAAAAGATGGCAAGGATACAAAAGCATGAGTTTAATGTAGGTGATTATGTATTGCTATACAACTCTCGTTTAAGATTTCTTGCAGGAAAACTTCTCTCTAAATGGGAAGGTCCTTACGTTATCGAAGAGGTCTATCGTTCCGGTGCCATAAAAATCAACAACTTCGAAGGCACAAATCCGAAGGTGGTGAACGATCAAAGAATCTAACATTATATCTCAGGTAATCCTATAAATGTCAAAACTAATGTTATTGAAACCGTAACCCCGAAGGAATACATAAGAGACACTTTCGAGAACGTTTCAGACTCCGAAAAGGAATAAGTATGTGGTACGGTAAGTAAACCGACTCCAAAACAGTTCTAATGGCAATTTTTCTCCGTTTTGGAATATTTAGAAAAATTGAAAAATAAGAAGCAGTCTAGGAAGGACACGAGGGCTCCACGAGGGTGGAGGGCGCGCCCCCTGCCTCGTGGGCACCTCGTGTGCTCTCCGGACTCCGTTTTCTTGCAAGTTACGTATTTTGGTTGGTAAAAATTCATTATATAATCTCCCGAAGGTTTTGACTCCCGTATCACGCAATTATCCTCTGTTTGTGTTTCGAGCTGTTGCGGCTGCAGATTATAGCAAGATGTCTTCTCAAGAGTCAGTCGGGGAGAGCAGGGTGTCTCATCCGACATCGAGATGAAGGACAAACAGCAAGGCGGACCACTTTGGGCCAGCAACAGAGGAAGAGATGGAGGCTGATTTGAAGAGGATAGATGCCATGGAGGAGGATCAAGAAGTCACTTCTCGCTTCCGAGCTGGATTCACAATGGGGGAACTACAGAGCTCGGCTATTCCAAACTCGGTTATCCCTTCCAATGTTAAATTTCTTTCTTATGAAAATATGAAGAAGAGTGTCACTTGTTCTCCCGCAGCTATGCAACACCCTTGGGTGCAAGGAGCTTTGGCCGTTACAGGAAAGCTTCGAAAGGAAATAATGGACCTCAAGCAGCAAGTCAATAAGATCGAGGAGGAGAATCATATCCTGAGGGGCATCATCGCCAAGAATATCACATCACCACCTTCGAAGAAAGATATAATCACCTGGGTATGGGCACTCCCCTTGGCAACTGCCAAGCTTCGGGGAGGTGCCCCGGTATCGTATCACCATCACATCTCTATCTTTACCGTTTTTCTTAGTTCGATCCTTTTAGTAATATCTTGATCTAGTAGAATAAAGTTTTGGTATGATCTAGTTGTGAGTTTTTGCTTTATGATCCCTCTATGTAATCGAGTTCGTGAGTTATATAATAAAGATTAGTGTTGAGTCAAGGGCTTGATTACTTTGCCATGATCTTGAGTGAATAAAAGAAAAGAGAAAAGAACAAAAGGAAACAAAGAGATCATATTGATATTATGGAGAGTAATGACTTCACATAGAAAGAGTATGATGATTAAAAATTGTTGAGAGTTGACAAACATAGCTTTGGTCATCGTTGCAATTAATAGGAAGTAATAAAGAAAGAGAGGTTTCACATATAAATATACTATCTTGGACATCTTTTATAATTGTGAGCACTCATTAAAATATGAAATGCTAAAGAGTTGATGTTGGACAAGGAAGACAACGTAATGGGTTATGTTTTCTTATATCTGAAATAAAGTATATTGTCATGGATCCAACATGTTGAGCTTGCCTTTCCCCCTCATGCTAGCCAAATTCTTTGCACCAAGTAGAGATACTACTTGTGCTTCCAAATACCCTTAAACCAGTTTTGCCATGAGAGGCCACCATATCTACCTATGGATTGAGTAAGATCCTTCAAGTAAGTTGTCATCAGTGCAAGCAATAAAAATTGCTCTCTCTAAATATGTATGATTGATTAGTGTGGAGGAAATAAGCTTTATACGATCTTGTGATGTGGAAGAAATAAAAGCGACGGACTGCATAATAAAGGTTCATATCACAAGTGGCAATATAAAGTGATGTTCTTTCGCATTAAGATTTTGTACATCCAACCCTGAAAGCGCATGGCAACCTCTGCTTCCCTCTGCGAAGGACCTATCTTTTACTTTTATCTTCTACCTTATGCAAGAGTCATGGTGATCTCCACCTTTCCTTTTTTACATTTTATCCTTTGGCAAGCACAGTGTGTTGGAAAGATCCTGATACATATTTCTAATTGGATGTAAGTTAGCATGAATTATTATTGTTGACGTTACCTTTGAGGTAAAAGGTTGGGAGGCGAAACTATAAGCCCCTATCTTTCTCTGTGTCCGATTAAAACTCCGTAACCACAAGTATTGCGTGAGTGTTAGCAATTGTGAAAGACTAAATGATAGTTGAGTATGTGGACTTGCTAAGAAGCTCTGACATAGACTCTTTCTGATGTTATGATAATTTGCAATTGCTTCAATGACTGAGATTATAGTTTGTTGGTTCTCAATAAAGTTTCTGATTCATACTTTGCATTGTGAATAGATTATTACTTGAGCATAAGGGATCACATGACATTATCCATATATGTTGCTGTTATGAGAATAATCATGATGCCATCATGTCCGTATTTTATTTTATCGACACCTCTACCTCTAAACATGTGGACATATTTATCGTTATCGGCTTCCGCTTGAGGACAAGCGAGGTCTAAGCTTGTGGGAGTTGATACGTCCATTTTGCATCATGCTTTTATATCAATATTTATTGCATTATGGGCTGTTATTACACATTATGTCACAATACTTATGCCTATTCTCTCTTATTTTACAAGGTTTAATAAGGAGGGAGAATGCCGACAGCTGGAATTCTGGGCTGGAAAAGGAGCAGATCTTAGAGACCTATTCTGCACAACTCCAAAAGTCCTGAAACTCCACGAAAGTTATTTTTGGAAATAATAAAAAATAATGAGCAGAAGAAATACCATAGGGGGGCCACACCCTGGCCACGAGGGTGGGGGCGTGCCCTACCCCCCTGGGCGCGCCCCCTGCCTCGTGGGCTCCCTTTTGGCCCTCCGGTGCCCATCTTCTGCTATATGAAGTCTTCCGTCCAAAGAAAAATCATAAGCAAGCTTTCGGGACAAGACTCCGCCGCCACGAGGCGGAACCTTGGCGGAACCAATCTAGGGCTCTAGCAGAGCTGTTCTGCCGGGGACACTTCCCTCCGGGAGGGGGAAATCATCGCCATCGTCATCACCAATGCTCCTCTCATTTGTAGAGGGCAATCCATCAGCATCTTCACCAGCACCATCTCCTCTCAAACCCTAGTTCATCTCTTGTATCCAATTCTTGTCTCCAAGTCTGGGATTGGTACCTGTAGGTTGCTAGTAGTGTTGATTACTCCTTGTAGTTGATGCTAGTTGGTTTATTTGGTGGAAGATCATATGTTCAGATCCTATATGCATATTAATACTCCTCTCATTATGAACATGAATATGCTTTGTGAGTAGTTACGTTTGTTCCTGAGGACACGGGAGAAGTCTTGCTATTAGTAGTCATATGAATTTGGTTTTCGCTCGATATTTTATGAGATGTATGTTGTCTCTCCTCTAGTGGTGTCATGTGAACGTCAACTACATGACACTTCACCATTGTTTGGGCCTAGAGGAAGGCATTGGGAATTAATAAGTAGATGATGGGTTGCTAGAGTGACAGAAGCTTAAACCCTAGTTTATGCGTTGCTTCGTAAGGGGCTTATTTGGATCCATATGTTTCATGCTATGGTTAGGTTTACCTTAATACTTTTTTTGTAGTTGCGGATGCTTGCAATAGGGGTTACTCATAAGTGGGATGCTTTTCCAAGTAAGGACAACACCCAAGCACCGGTCCACCCACATATCAAATTATCAAAGTACCGAACGCGAATCATATGAACGTGATGAAAACTAGCTTGACGATAATTCCCATGTGTCCTCGGGAGCGCTTTTCTCTATATAAGAGTTTGTCCAGGCTTGTCCTTTGCTACAAAAAGGATTGGGCCACCTTGCTGCACTTTATTTACTTTTGTTACTTGTTGCTCGTTACAACTTATCTTATCACAAAACTATCTGTTACCTATAATTTCAGTGCTTGCAGAGAATACCTTGCTGAAAACCGCTTATCATTTCCTTCTGCTCCTCGTTGGGTTCGACACTCTTATCGAAAGGACTACGATAGATCCCCTATACTTGTGGGTCATCAGGGTTCGCTTGGTGTGGGCTAGGGGATCGAAAGGTGGGGGAATGGGCTAGAGAGGAGGTGTGGTTTTGGGGCAGTGGCTGGTGTAGGCCAAGCAGCGAAGGTTTTGGTATGAATAGTGGTTCCGGTGACGACCGGTCAATCCGTTTTGATTGTACATCGATCTTGTCGCGTTCGTGTTGCACCCCAGCACGCTGGACCCTCCACGTCGCTCATCGAATGGAACGCGCTTCGTCTTGCGTTTTCGCTTGCTTGTGGGACCGCAGTTGACAGCAAACCGATGTCCCTCCCCCTCCCCCGCCCGTGTCATTTATACTACCACTCCCTCCGTTTTATGCGGAGTAAATAAAAACAGAGGGAGTATACTATGGATGAGGATCCCCTAACATGGCCGAACCCATTGAGTAACTGAAATGCGGGCCTAGCAAGCATGGTGTCCGCCAGTAAGCGACTGAAAGGGAGGGTAAGGCAGGGATACCTACGTCAGAGGATCCACTTCCACTACTACTCCCTCCTTCAATCTACTATACAGGGCCTAATGCATTTTTTGAGGCTAACATTTACCAAATGTTAGAGTAATAATATATGACATGCAACTTACACAAAGCATACGGTCAAATTCGTATGTGAAAGGAGCTTCCAATGATATAATTTTCACATTATACATCTCATGTACTATTAATCTTATCAATAGTCAAAGGCGGTTATGAAAAATGCATTAGAGCAAGGTTAATAATATAGCCAGACGATGGCTATAAGGAACTGCCATGTCATCTATAGCCATCATGAATATGCACTCATACAATAGTGTGGGCTATAAGGTTGGCTATTTCCCGCAAAACAAAAAAAATATAAGGTTGGCTATTGTACTAGTACTTTTTTCCATCTCCTCTCTATCTCTTTCGTCATATTTATTGTATTTACCTAGGAATGTGTATATAGCTAGGCTCTTGCATCAGAGCTCACTCCCCTTACTTTTTCACATCTCTCCTCCACATAGGCAAAAGTGCCATGTAAGTTGGCTCTTAGAATGGCTATTAGGTTGGCTCTATGTCGGGGATATCGTGCGACATATGCCAAGGGGTGGCTTATCATGGATGGGGACAAAAGTACGTCGCCAGGCTCTAGAAGCGGGAGTGAGCGAGATCACATACGCCTGCGCATCTTACCCAGGTTCGGGGCTCTCCTCGGAGATAACACCCCTAGTCCTGCTCTGCGGGGTCTCCGCATGATCACTATCTCAACAAGGTAGCTACAAGCTTGCTCCTTGAGCTGTTTGGCTAGAGGAGGAAGAAGAACAAGGCTAGCTCTACTCCACTCTCTCTACGTGGTGTGTGTGTCTACTAAGGTTCTGAACCCTTTGCATGGGTGACCTGGGGGGTTTATATAGGCCTACCCCCCATGGGTACAATGGTAATCCGGGCGGGTGTAGGACCCGGCCGTCAGTGTCTCTGGTCGCCAGCTTCTCCGCCGGCTGCTAGGGCCCGCCGGCTGTCGTGTACTCGGCCGATAGGCCGCGCCCGCCGCTTGCGGGTCTGCGGGCCGCTCTATACTGTAGCCTCGCTACTGATGATGTATGCTTTGTCGGGGAGAGCATGGCTACAGTCCCGCCGCCTGGCGGGCGTTCACTGTAGCCATACCCCGTCTCTTCTGGTTAATGGCGCAAAAACTTTGAGGGGGAGAGGGGGCCGCCTGCTGGAAGGCGGCGCACTCCCGCTGCCGCCTGGTGGGGCATCACCGCTTTCTGGGGCTCGCCGACTGATGAGGACATAGACCTAGGGTAGGGCGATAGGCCTGACCTATACGTACTACCTAAGGTCCTTGTCCTAGGAGCAAAGAAGTTGAAGAGCAAATAGAGAGGGCTCAACAAAGGTGTCGAGTGCAATCCACTCTACCTACCATTCACTCGGAGATCTCTCCTTATTTAGGTCACTCGACCACTCAACCACTCGACGTGCAGAAGACCTAAAGCCACTCTGCGCAGCAACGGTCGGACGTTTACTCATAGACTTAATGATCATTTATATCACTTTATTATTGACGTTACCTGTAACGCTCTCACTTTATGTACATTGAATCCTGTGTAACAGAGGGGAGCTGGGGTCCTGGCACACTCTATATAAGCCACCCCCCGCCTCTGAGACAAGGGTTCGCACCCCCTGTAACACACACACGCATATAATCCAGTCGACCGCCTCCGGGCTCCGAGACGTAGGGCTGTTACTTCCTCCGAGAAGGGCCTGAACTCGTAAAACTCTTGCCTACAACTTCTCCATAGCTAAGATCTTGCCTTTACATCCCTACCCTCCATTCTACTATCAGACTTAGAACCACGACAGTTGGCGCCCACCTTGGGGCTGGTGTCTTAGCGACTTGTTGGAGAAGTTGTGATTTTTCCGATCCCCATCAGCATGGTTTCAGGCGGAGGATTGGCCGAGGGCCGCGAGATCCGTTTTGGCGCGCTCGTGTTCGTCGCCGACGACTCCGCTTGGCTCCAAGAAGCTCCACTCGACGTTGAGGGGCTCCCCGTCCGCGGGGCAACGCACTTTCGCGCGTGCGTCCGCGGCGTCCTCCTGCGGCAGCCATCGACTCAGTATCGGTCGGCTCCGGTGGTTTCTTCACTCCCTACTGCCCGCCGGCACAAGCGTTCTGGTCGGTCGAGGCTCCAGCGGTGGGTGATGCACGCGGTGGCTCGCCAATCGGCCACCCCCAAGTCGCGGCAATCGAGCCCGACGAAACTCTCTATGGCCTGTTCGACCTGTCAACTGGCTCCATTGAGACTGCGTCTGAGTGCGACAGCAGTGAGCCCGCGGCGGAAGTCCTGATGGTTAATGGACCACGCAGTCCTCCTGGCTTCCCCCGCGAGGATGGTGGCGACGGCGGAGGCGATCCGTCGCGTGCCCACGAGGAGTACCGCCCCAAGCCCCTCTCTTCGCAGCAGAGGGAAGAGCTTCGCCGCCGCAACATGAATGCACTTCACACTCCTATCGTTGGAGAAACCCCCGAGGCCCGGGCCTTGGAGGAGGTGCGCCTGGCCATCCTGGCTGAGCGCATTCGACTGGAGAATCTCCAGCACGCACTCGACGAGCGTGCTCGGCAGCGGATTCCTGAGTCCAGTCGACGACAACTTTTTCCGCCTCCTACTCTGGTATACCGAACTCCGATTCAGAATCTCACAGCTGCAGCCCGAATAGCAGAGTCGATCCAGCCCTCCCAGTGAGAAGCTGGCAGAGGTTTGATGCAGATCAGGGCTTTACTCCGGGCAGCAGGAGAACAAAATACAGCTGTATCTCAGTCGCGGAATAGGATCCATAGCAGATCCGTGGTAGCAGACACAGTCCAGTCGGCTCACAGTCCAAGATCGCCCCCGTGGCGTGAGGGACATGGAGACTGACGAGATCTATACAGAAACCGTGAGCAGTTTGATCACCGACTCGACCACGATGATCATCGCCGAGTGCCCACGCCTCCCCCAAGGAGTGGGTCATATGCACCTCGGCAACACGATGACAGGCGCCCTCACAGTGGTGGACAAAGGATTCCAGTCGACCCCCGGGAGCCAGGCTTTGACGCGAGATCCATTCTCGTTCAAGGTTTGGTTGACAGGAACAGAGCACACAGAGATGGCCATGATAGAGATTACCCGACCGGCAGCAGGGTGCATGTTTCGGGTCCCGAGTGTTTCAGCAGAGCCATCAGAGCAGCAGTGATTCCTCCCAACTTCTGGTTGGCGAATGGAGTCAGCAAATTCACTGGTGAGTCCAAGCCTGACACTTGGCTGGAGGACTATCGAGTGGCTATGCAGATTGGAGGTGGCAATGACGACGTCGGCATGAAGCACCTGCCTCTGATGTTAGACGGTTCGGCCAGAGCGTGCTTGAATTAGTTAGCACCTGGCAGTATTTACAGTTGGGAAGAGCTTGCCCGAGTGTTTGTCATAACATTTGAGGGTACATGCAAACGACTGTCACGACCGGTTTTTCAATAAAATAATTATTGAGAGACCAATCCGTTTTACGGACCAGCGAGGAAGAATTCCTTCTCACTGGTAGACAATATCTTGGTCACAGAAGAAAAATACCAGGAGTACTAAATATAATACAAGGTTGAGCAGAGACTGCCCAACAATTTATTACATGCACGCCGCTAAAACAAGCCGGCGGATAGGGTGGCAAACTACTAACTCACGATAATAACGGTGGTGGAAAAATCATCGCGAAGCGAGTGATATGATTCCAGAAGACTACAACTCTTCGAGCGTCGGAGTGAGGCTCGAGGAGACTTATTGCGGGTGGCGGAAGCGTATACAATACAAGTGACCAATATCCGGGATCGCGCAGGACTGACTGGGACCCTCTAGGCATCGGACGCGCTATCAAACTCTTCATCCAAGAGATCGCCTTCGTCAACATCTGGCCAAATCAACAAGCCAGGTGAGTACTATGAAAGTACTCGCAAGACAGTTCGGACATAAGGTATAACAAATGTAAACATGAAGCACATGAACAAGTTACCCGGTGCGATCAGACATAGAGATAATAAATACTGGGTGCCAAGCGAGGGTCTGAATGACGCCTCGAGCGGAAAATGCGGAATAGTAATACTGGTGCCAAACGAGTGTCTGAAAGACTCCTCGAGCGGAAAATGCGGAATAATAATACAGGTGCCAAACGAGTGTCTGAAAGACTCCTCGAGCGGAAAATGCGGAATAATAATACAGGTGCCAAACGAGTGTCTGAAAGACTCCTCGAGCGGAAAATGCGGAATAATAATGTGGGTGCCAAACGAGTGTCTGAAAGACTCCTCGAGAGGAAAATGCAGAATAATAATGCCACAGTCGGGCGTCGAGGCGACACCACATAAAGGGCTTGCAACAGAAAATAAAGACAGTGCATGCCACAGTCGGACGTCTGTGCGACATCACATAAAGGGCTTATATTTAAAGTAAGAAACAAGTACACGCCACAGTCGGACGTCTGCGCGACGTCACATAAAGGGCTTATATTTAAAGTAAGAAACAAGTACACGCCACAGTCGGACGTCTGCGCGACGTCACATAAAGGGCTTATATCACAGCTCAATAATACAATCGTTCGGGAACATAAATTATCACAAGCATGCGACAAATATAAAGTTAGTCCATCCACAGGAATAACAATAAAACTGGATTTTCCACTTGGGCTTGTTCACCGGGGACAAGTTTTTCACACTGATAGATATGGATATAATGTTTACACTACTTGATCATGGATACGATGATTTGGGAGGAATTGACTCTGCAGAGTTTGCACTTAACCACAGCCAACGGATTTCAGTAGTCACGGGGACTAGTTCCGTCTACGGTGTTTTGGAAGAAACACGTCTAACCAGTACACACCCAATTCAACCATCCGAAGCCAGGGATCACCCTCGGCAACATTCAAGAAAAACCTTGAGACGGGGAGGCTACAACCTCGCGTAGCATGGGATCAAATTTCTATACGTGCGCTCTAAGGGGGTGCCCCCCTCTCGGTCCCAACCGGAAACACCCATGACCCCTGACCGGATGACTGGCTTTAATCCTGGGCCAAGGTACCATCATCCCGGCCTCTCTGTTTGGTGTGTACACGGAAAGAGGTTACCAACTTACTAAACCGCATCCTGGCAATGAGACATGTGGTAGCACGGAAGGGGGAAAGAACGATAACGTGGCTCCAACCATGTTAACGTCGGAGAAAGTCGGATGACGCAAGGCTGGTATGCTACAACAGTACCACCTTGCTGCCCTTCATGTCACCACATGATTAGGCCATCTCTCATCAGAGATCATCGCAACTTTGGAACATGCGGGAAAGGAACGATAACGTGACTCCAACCATGTTAACGTCGGAGAAAGTCGGATGACGCAAGGCTGGTATGCTACAACAGTACCACCTTGCTGCCCTTCATGTCACCACCTGATTAGGCCATCTCTCATCAGAGATCATCGCGACTTTGGAACAACCGGGTCGTTGCCTTACAAGCAACGAGGTATTTACCGACACTCATATGCCGCGCACAAACTCTCACGTGAACATGCAAAACACCGGTCATATCAAATGTTCAAAACATGCTTGCCTGGTTCGGAGAAGTCGGAGTCTAGCTCGGCGAAGTTCGCGGCTCCTTCACCTCTTCCGGAACCTACGGCAATCACGAAACGGGTACTAACTTGAAAACCAACACTTGCACAGAAACTTTTCCAAATAATTTTCAAATAAATCCCATAAAAAACTAGACAAAATTTGAAGATTGTCAGAAAAAGAATCACTCAAAAATACCTTTTTATTAAAGAGTTATAAAGGTTTCTGTCCAGGGACTTATCTGTAATGAAACAGAAAAGTTCCAGGGTTTTAACTGAGAAAACAGAAAACGCTTCGGTTGGGAATGCGCAAGCGCAAAGGAGAAAACGTATTTGCCCGAAGGCGCCAACAGAAAATGGTTCAAAGGAGAATAGAATAGAGGCTGACAGGCGGGGTCCACCTGTCAGGTTTAAAAAGCTCGCCGGCGCCCGAAGACTGCGGTGGACGCCGGCGTCGAACCACGGCGAGTTAGGAGAAACGGAGGGTACCAAGAGCTTCAGCGTCTTCTTCCGCGTCAGTGGGTGTTGGACTCGTCCAATGGGGAGCACCACGTCGACGGCGACACTATCTCCGGCGGACGGCGGCTCGGGTGAGGATGGGGAACTCCGGTGGAGGGCTGCAAACTACGAATTGAGGCGCGGGTCAGAACGAGGGATGCAAGGTGAAGCTACTGGCAAGAGAATGGAGGCGGAGGAGTGCACACGGGGGCGAATCGGGCTGGATCCCGTGGCGGGTCGCGGCGGCCGGAGTCGAGGAAGGAGACCTCCTCGGGGCTCTACCAGTGGCTAGGCTTGCTCTAGGGGGAGTGCAGGGATGGTGGGTGCTCGAGTTGAAGCTCGGGGCCTCTATTTATAGGCAGATCGACGGGGTGGCCGTGAACGGAGAATCTTCGGCGAGCGATTACGGCGGAGCAGTGGATTGGCAGGTGGTTTGAGTGGCCAGGCAGCATCAGTGGAGGTTACTGGAGTCGTTTCACAGCTAAACGGGGTCGGTCTTGGCGTAATGGCGTCGGTCCACGGTGAGGTGACCGCACGGGCTCAACGGCGGCAGAGAGCGTGCTCCGCGCCCTGCGGTTCACGACGAGAGCGGCAGCGCGTTCGGGGGAGTGGAAGGCCACACGGCGAGCTCCGGTGGTTTGGGCGGCGCTGGGTGGCGTCGTCGGCGCCGTGTCTCCCGCTGGCGTCCGCAAAGCCGCCGCCGGCGTCGGTCACGGGGCGGCGCACCTTCTGCTGCTCGTCGCCGACGCCCGCAAGGCGCCAGGTGTTCGTGCGGTGCAGGAACAAGAGGGCGGGGACGAGGAGCAAGGCGACGCGGTGGTACTGGCGAGATCGATGTCCTTCTCTGAAGAAAACGATAGCAAGCCACTGACTGAATCTCTGAATTTTTCTGAACTTGATACAGACAGTGCACTGCAGGTGTTCGACAGGAGGATTTTGCAATGAGATAAATTTTTCTGGAGCTGTAACTTGGTGAGGTGACCACTCAATGCACCCAGAGGCTGCCTGATTTTACTTGGAATTTTTGGAGAAGGTTTTGAATGAATTTCACCAAATTTGACAAATCTGGTCCAAACTTGCAGCAGGTGTAGTTTGAAAATTTTGAACTAAAGACAAGTGGATCTTCATGGTTCTTGGTTGAGGGTTCAAAGGACTAGGAGAGCAAAAAGGTTTGGGGGCAAAAATCAAGACAGAAAGTGGAGTTCCTTTGTAACTCTCCAAGTGCTAGAAGAGAAGGCAGAAATTTGTTTGAATAAGATTTAAATGGAAATAGATACATGGGGAGGTTCAACTTGCTGGATTAGGTGCAAATCATGATCTAAAGGTGAGGAAAGGGTTAGGAGAGGGGATTTGCACTAAGGCCATGGCAAGAAGGAATTTTTGAAAGTGGCAAAGGATTTTCCAAAAGCCATAGTGCAAATTTCAAGGAGATTTTCAAAAGTCATTTCCCAAGTGAAAATATTTTGTCTTGAGTCCAAGTGAAAAGCAAGAACTTCCAAGACCAAAGACAGATCTTGGTTGAATCCAAATAAAACTTTTGCCATAAAGAAAAATATTTGAGAGTGTGAGTTCTCTTGAAGAAAAATTTAAATCACTCCCCTCAAGTCAAATAAAATCATTTGAAAAATCCAAATAAAAACTTGGGTGTCACAACACCTACCCCCTTAGGAAAAATCTCGTCCTCGAGATTTCTGCTGATCCTCAAATAGATATGGATGTTCTGCCCGAAGGAAATCTTCCCTTTCCCATGTAGCTTCATCCTCAATGTGGTTGCTCCACTGAACCCTGAAAAACTTTGTCGTTTTCTGACGGGTCCTCCGTTCAGACTCTTCTAAAATCTTTACTGGCCTTTCTCTGTAGGTGAGATCTAGTTGCATATCAATGTCCTCATGAGGTACATGCTTTTCTGGGTTGCTCACACATTTTCTTAACTGTGAGACGTGGAACACGTCATGGACGTCTGACAGCTCCTTGGGGAGGTCTAGTTGGTAGGCTACCGTGCCTCTTCGTGCCTTTACACAAAATGGTCCAATAAATCTTGGGGCTAGCTTCCCCTTAATTTTGAACCGTTGTAGACCCCTCATAGGAGATACTCGGAGGTATACGGAATCACCGGGTTCAAAGCTGACCTCACGGTGCTTCTGATCATAGTAGCTCTTTTGGCGGCTCTGTGCTGTCTTGAGTCTGTCCCGGATTTGTTTAACTTTCTCCTCGGCCTCTTTAAGCATGTCTGGGCCGAAGATACGACTGTCACCTGTTTCTGACCAATTCAGTGGGGTACGACACCTCCGTCCGTACAATGCTTCAAAGGGTGCCATTTGCAAGCTGGCTTGGTAACTGTTGTTGTAAGCAAATTCGGCATACGGCAAACTCTCTTCCCAGCTGGATCCATAGGTGAGCACACAAGCTCTTAGCATATCCTCTAGGATCTGGTTCACATGTTCCGTCTGTCCATCAGTCTGAGGGTGGTATGCTGTACTGAAGGCTAGTTGTGTGCCCAGAGCTTGTTGTAGGTGATCCCAAAATTTTGGAGACAAATTGGGTGCCTCGGTCTGATATTATAGTCTTTGGGACTCCGTGCAAGCAAACTATACGAGAGAGATAAAGCTTTGCCAGTCTTTGTGTGGAGTAGGTAGCCTTCACGGGAATGAAATGAGCAACCTTGGTTAATCGGTCTGTGATAACCCATATGGCATCATTCCCACGTTGTGATCGGGGTAATCCGACGATGAAATCCATTCCTATTTCATCCCACTTCCACTCCGGTATCCTGTTTGGCTGGAGTAGCCCTGCTGGCTTTTGATGCTCGGCCTTGATGCGCTGACACGAATCGCAACAAGCAATGAATGTGGCTATATCTCTTTTCATACCGTGCCACCAAAATCTTTCCTGAATGTCCTTGTACATTTTGGTTCCTCCAGGATGAACCGAGTATGGAGCGGTGTGGCTTTCCGTCAAGATCTGTTGCTTGAGTTCCTCAATGTTAGGCACGCAAAGTCTGTCTCGGTACCATAATGTTCCTTCACTGTCGGTGACGAACTCGGAACTCTTACGAAGATTCATTTTCTTCTTTATGCCTTCGATGCAGGGATGTCCCTGTTGAGCCTTCTTAATTTGTTCCACCAGGGTGGGTTGTATCTCCAGGTTCGATACGGTGCCCTCGGAGACTAACATCATGTTGAGCCTAGCGAACTCTCGCTGAAACTCAGGCCTCAAATTTTGCTGACCGTCACTGTCCGGGCTGGGGTTTCGACTAAGGGCATCGGCCACTACATTTGCTTTCCCTGGGTGGTAGTGAATGCCGACGTCATAGTCTTTGACCAGTTCCAACCAGCGTCGTTGGCGTAAATTCAGCTCTGGCTGTGTGAAAATATATTTGAGGCTCTTATGGTCTGTATATATTTCACAGCGATTTCCCAACAGAAAGTGCCTCCACTCCTTGAGTGCATGTATGACTGCTGCTAGCTCCAAGTCATGTGTTGGGTAATTTTCCTCATGTTTTCGCAGCTGCCTGGAGGCATATGCGACAACCTTGCCATCCTGCATTAGTACGCATCCGAGTCCTTTCCGGGATGCGTCACAATACACCTCAAAGCTCTTGTGTATGTCTGGCACAGTTAAGACCGGTGCGGTTGTCAGCTTCTTCTTGAGTTCTTGGAAGCTCTGCTCGCATGCTTCCGTCCATACAAATTTCTTGTCCTTCTTGATAACTGTGTTATAGGTTTCGCCACAGTGGAGAACCCTTCAATAAATCTTCTGTAATACCCGGCCATTCCCAGGAAACTCCGCACATCAGTAACATTGGCAGGTGGCTTCCAGTCCAGTATGGCCTTGACTTTTTCTGGGTCTACGGCCATGCCTTCTTGGTTCAGTATATGGCCCAAGAAGCCAACTTGTCTTAGCCAAAATTCGCACTTGCTAAATTTGGCGTACAACTGATGTTTCCTCAATTCTCCCAAAACAATTCTGAGGTGCTCAGCATGCTCTTCTGGTGTCCTTGAGTAAACCAGAATGTCGTCAATGAATACCACCACAAATTTGTCCATGAATTTCATGAACACTTTGTTCATGAGGTGGACGAAATATGCAGGGGCGTTCGTTAGTCCAAAAGGCATCACTGTGAACTCGTATAACCCATATCTGGAAGTGAAAGCTGTCTTGGGGATATCTTCCGTCCGTACCTTCAATTGGTGATATCCCGATCTCAAATCAATTTTTGAGAATACATTGGCCTGTGCGAGCTGGTCAAACAAATCATTTATTCGTGGCATCGGATATTTGTTTTTGATGGTGACCATATTGAGGGCTCGATAGTCTATGCACAGCCTCAGTGTCCCATCCTTCTTCTTGGCGAACAACACTGGTGAACCCCACGGTGAGGAGCTGGCTCGAATAAATCCTTTGTCCAACAACTCCTTTATCTGCTTCTTCAATTCCACCAATTCTGAGGGTGCCATTCTATAAGGCTTCTTATAGATGGGAGCGGTGCCAGGTGCTAGTTCAATGCTGAATTCGATCTCTCGGTCTGGTGGCATGCCTGGTAGTTCTTCAGGGAATACATCAGAAAACTCGCATACCAGTGGAACTTTTCTCAGTTCTGCAATGTCCATTTTGTTCAGTTTTGGTTTCTGTGATCGTGGCCTTTCTTGAGCGGAAACTCTTGTAGTCTTGCCGTGATGGTGAGTGAGAATCACTGTCCGATTGAAACAGTCGATGAATCCTTTGTTGGTGGTCAACTAGTCCATCCCTAAACTGACATCCAGTCCTTTACTTTCCAACACGATGAGATTCGCGTGGAATTGTAGTCCTTCGAACTCAATGACCACTCCTTGGCAGTAACCCTGAGCGATTTGTTTATTTCCGGGGGACTTGATGATCATAGATTTTTCCAAGGGAAGTATCGGAAAACCGTGTTGCGAAATAAAACTCTTCGAAACAAACGAATGGGAAGCTCCAGAATCAAACAAAACCGTGGCAGGTACTGTGTTGACAGGGAACGTACCGAGCACGATGTCTGGGGCATTCTGCGCTTCTTCCCTGGTCACAGGGTTCAGGTGACCCTTCCTGTGGTTGTTGCTGGGGTTGAAGTTGTTGCGCTTGGGGGCTGGATTGTTTCCACCATTGTTCGGCTTGGGTGCCGAGTCTCTTGGCTTCGGGCACTATTTAGCATAATGCCCTTGTTGACCACAAGCATAGCAGGTGACCCCTGGACGGTATGTGAACTCCTTGTCCCTGGCATGAAACTGTCCGACAGGCCTTGGCACAGTAGTCGTGGATCTCCTTGCATCTGTCCTTGGGACCTCAGTCTTGCCTCGGTTGCTGCGGGCAAGAGTCGTCTTGTCCCTCTTCCGCTTACGGATATCTTCCAGACTACGGCGCTCATTCTCCAAGGTGATGGCCTTGTCCACCAGCGTCTTAAAATCCGGAAAGGTGTGCACAATCAGTTGGCATCTCAATGCTGGTGCCAGGCCGTCCAGGAATTTTTTTCCATCTTCTTGCTTTCTGTCATGTGCTCGTCGTAGGCATAACGAGACAGCTGGGTGAACTAACCATTGTACTCTGTCACTGACATGCCTCTTTGCTTCAGGTCATCAAACTCTCTCTTCTTGATCTTTAGGATGCTTCTGGGGATGTGTGCCCCACGGAAGCCTTCCTTGAACTCTTCCCAGGTGATGTTGTGTTCCCTGGAATGCATGTGTAGGAAGTTTTCCCACCATGCTGCGGCTGCTCCAGTAAGGTAGTGTGGTGCATAAAGCACCTTCTCATGATCTGAGCACTGAGCAATAATCAGTTTCCTTTCAATCTCACGAAGCCAATCATCGGCTTCCAGTGGTCTGTCGGTGTGAGCAAAAGTTGAGGGGCGAGTCTTCTGTAACTCAGATAACTTGGAATGGGGTTGATAGGGTTCATGGTGGTTTCCCATGTTGATGACATGGTTCATCATCTCTTGGTGTTGTTGCTGGCTTTGCTCGAAGAGACGGCATACTTGAGACAGTGCTGCTTCATTGTCCTGTTGGCTGGACTGACCCTGAGTGAAATTGTTGCTGGTCTGTGTCCCGTAAACCTCTTCTGGCTGATTGGGCATGGAGCGAGTCCACGGGCGAGACATTTTTCCAGTCTGGGGTATTATTTGCAAAACCCATGAGAAAAATTGTGTAGCACAAGAAAAATCTCGCAAAGGCAATAATCAAAAGGCTTCAAGGTTTTCAAAGAAACACAAATGATTTTTCATGGAGAAGAAGTGCTCAACATAAAACTTACATGCGAAAAGCAAACACGTGATACAACACTCAGGATGCGCGTACACATCCTGACATGTTATTAAAACTAGCGTACTACTCCGGAAGGCAACAAACACACCAATACAAACTATCATACAGGAATAAACAGCACAAAAACGCCAATAACCGATTAGCGATCGCACCTAGTGGCTTCCTACAGTCAGCCTGGCTCTGATACCAAGCTTGTCACGACCGGTTTTTCAATAAAATAATTATTGAGAGACCAATCCGTTTTACGGACCAGCGAGGAAGAATTCCTTCTCACTGGTAGACAATATCTTGGTCACAGAAGAAAAATACCAGGAGTACTAAATATAATACAAGGTTGACCAGAGACTGCCCAACAATTTATTACATGCACGCCGCTAAAACAAGCCGGCGGATAGGGTGGCAAACTACTAACTCACGATAATAACGGTGGTGGAAAAATCATCGCGAAGCGAGTGATATGATTCCAGAAGACTACAACTCTTCGAGCGTCGGAGTGAGGCTCGAGGAGACTTATTGCGGGTGGCGGAAGCGTATACAATACAAGTGACCAATATCCGGGATCGTGAAGGACTGACTGGGACCCTCTAGGCATCGGACGCGCTATCAAACTCTTCATCCAAGAGATCGCCTTCGTCAACATCTGGCCAAATCAACAAGCCAAGTGAGTACTATGAAAGTACTCGCAAGACAGTTCGGACATAAGGTATAACAAATGTAAACATGAAGCACATGAACAAGTTAACCAGTGCGATCAGACATAGAGATAATAAATACTGGGTGCCAAGCGAGGGTCTGAATGACGCCTCGAACGGAAAACGCGGAATAGTAATACTGGTGCCAAACGAGTGTCTGAAAGACTCCCCGAGCGGAAAATGCGGAATAATAATATAGGTGCCAAACGAGTGTCTGAAAGACTCCTCGAGCGGAAAATGCGGAATAATAATACAGGTGCCAAACGAGTGTCTGAAAGACTCCTCGAGCGGAAAATGCGGAATAATAATGCGGGTGCCAAACGAGTGTCTGAAAGACTCCTCGAGAGGAAAATGCAGAATAATAATGCCACAGTCGGGCGTCGAGGCGACACCACATAAAGGGCTTGCAACAGAAAATAAAGACAGTGCATGCCACAGTCGAACGTCTGTGCGACATCACATAAAGGGCTTATATTTAAAGTAAGAAACAAGTACACGCCACAGTCGGACGTCTGCGCGACGTCACATAAAGGGCTTATATTTAAAGTAAGAAACAAGTACACGCCACAGTCGGACGTCTGCGCGACGTCACATAAAGGGCTTATATCACAGCTCAATAATACAATCGTTCGGGAACATAAATTATCACAAGCATGCGACAAATATAAAGTTAGTCCATCCACAGGAATAACAATAAAACTAGATTTTCCACTTGAGCTTGTTCACCGGGGACAAGTTTTTCACACGGATAGATATGGATATAATGTTTACACTACTTGATCATGGATACAATGATTTGGGAGGAATTGACTCTGCAGAGTTTGCACTTAACCACAGCCAACGGATTTCAGTAGTCACGGGGACTAGTTCCGTCTACGGTGTTTTGGAAGAAACACGTCTAACCAGTACACACCCAATTCAACCATCCGAAGCCAGGGATCACCCTCGGCAACATTCAAGATAAACCTTGAGACGGGGAGGCTACAACCTCGCGTAGCATGGGATCAAATTTCTATACGCGCGCTCTAAGGGGGTGCCCCCCCTCTCGGTCCCAACCGGAAACACCCATGCCCCCTGACCGGATGACTGGCTTTAATCCTGGGCCAAGGTACCATCATCCCGGCCTCTCTGTTTGGTGTGTACACGGAAAGAGGTTACCAACTTACTAAACCGCATCCTGGCAATGAGACATGTGGTAGCACGGAAGGGGGAAAGAACGATAACGTGGCTCCAACCATGTTAACGTCGGAGAAAGTCGGATGACGCAAGGCTGGTATGCTACAACAGTACCACCTTGCTGCCCTTCATGTCACCACATGATTAGGCCATCTCTCATCAGAGATCATCGCAACTTTGGAACATGCGGGAAAGGAACGATAACGTGACTCCAACCACGTTAACGTCGGAGAAAGTCGGATGACGCAAGGCTGGTATTTGCCCGAAGGCGCCAACAGAAAACGATTCGAAGGAGAATAGAATAGAGGCTGACAGGCGGGGTCCACCTGTCAGGTTTAAAAAGCTCGCCGGCGCCCGAAGACTGCGGTGGACGCTGGCGTCGAACCACGGCGAGTTAGGAGAAACGGAGGGTACCAAGAGCTTCAGCGTCTTCTTCCGCGTCGGCGGGTGGTGGCCTCGTCCAACGGGGAGCACCACGTCGACACTATCTCCGGCGGACGGCGGCTCGGGTGAGGATGGGGAACTCCGGTGGTGGGCTGCAAACTACGAATTGAGGCGCGAGTCAGAACGAGGGATGCAAGGTGAAGCTACTGGCAAGAGAATGGAGGCGGAGGAGCGCACATGGGGGCGAATCGGGCTGGATCCCGTGGCGGGTCGCGGCGGCCGGAGTCGAGGAAGGAGACCTCCTCGGGGCTCTACCAGTGGCTAGGCTTGCTCTAGGGGGAGTGTAGGGATGGTGGGTGCTCGAGTTGAAGCTCGGGGCCTCTATTTATAGGCAGATCGACGGGGTGGCCGTGAACGGAGAATCTCCGGCGAGCGATTACGGCGGAGCAGTGGATTGGAAGGTGGTTTGAGTGGCCAGGCAGCATCAGCGGAGGTTACTGGAGTCGTTTCACAGCTAAACGGGGTCGGTCTTGGCGTAATGGCGTCGGTCCACGGTGAGGTGACCGCACGGGCTCAACAGCGGCAGAGAGCGTGCTCCGCGCCCTGCGGTTCACGACGAGAGCGGCAGCGCGTTCGGGGGAGTGGAAGGCCACGCGGCGAGCTCCGGTGGTTTGGGCGGCGCTGGGTGGCGTCGTCGGCACCGTGTCTCCCGCTGGCGTCCGCAAAACCGCCGCCAGCGTCGGTCACGGGGCGGCGCACCTTCTGCTGCTCGTCGCCGACGCCCGCAAGGCGCCAGGCGTTCGTGCGGTGCAGGAACAAGAGCGCGGGGACGAGGAGCAAGGCGACGCGGTGGTACTAGCGAGATCGATGTCCTTCTCTGAAGAAAACGACAGCAAGCCACTGACTGAATCTCTGAATTTTTCTGAACTTGATACAGACAGTGCACTGCAGGTGTTCGACAGGAGGATTTTGCAATGAGATAAATTTTTCTGGAGCTGTAACTTGGTGAGGTGACCACTCAATGCACCCAGAGGCTGCCTGATTTTACTTGGAATTTTTGGAGAAGGTTTTGAATGAATTTCACCAAATTTGACAAATCTGGTCCAAACTTGCAGCAGGTGTAGTTTGAAAATTTTGAACTGAAGACCAGTGGATCTTCATGGTTCTTGGTTGAGGGTTCAAAGGACTAGGAGGGGAAAAAGGTTTGGGGGCAAAAATCAAGACAGAAGTGGAGTTCCTTTGTAACTCTCGAAGTGCTAGAAGAGAAGGACGAAATTTGTTTGAATAAGATTTAAATGGAAATAGATACATGGGGAGGTTCAACTTGCTTGATTAGGTGCAAATCATGATCTAAAGGTGAGGAAAGGGTTAGGAGAGGGGATTTGTACTAAGGCCATGGCAAGAAGGAATTGTTGAAAGTGGCAAAGGATTTTCCAAAAGCCATAGTGCAAATTTCAAGGAGATTTTCAAAAGTCATTTCCCAAGTGAAAATATTTTGTCCTGAGTCCAAGTGAAAAGCAAGAACCTCCAAGACCAAAGACAGATCTTGGTTGAATCCAAATAAAACTTTTGCCATAAAGAAAAATATTTGAGAGTGAGAGTTCTCTTGAAGAAAAATTTAAATCACTCCCCTCAAGTCAAATAAAATCATTTGAAAAATCCAAATAAAAACTTGGGTGTCACAATGACCAGCGGGGCTAACTGAGCTACAGTCTTGTGTGCAGAAGTCGAATGAAACTTTGAGAGATTATATCCAGAGGTGGATCACGTTGCACCACACGGTGGAGAATGTGTCTGATCACCAAGCAGTTTGTGCCTTCAAGGAAGGCGTCAAGTATCGAGAATTGAATTTGAAGTTCGGTCAGACCGGAGATATGTCTCTGAGTCGAATGATGGAAATTGCCACCAAATATGCTAATGGTGAAGAGGAGGATCGGCTCCGGAGTGGCAAGCACAAAACAGTCGCCCACGAAACCGGGGGAGGGAACTCTAGTCGGAAGCAGAAGCGCAAAGCCGAGCCAACTGGTCCTAGAGAAACCTTAGCCGTAACTCAATGAAAGTTCAAGGGGAAGCCCAAAGGGCCATGGAACCCCAAGAAACTAAAAGATCAAGATGGAAATGATATGTTGGATTTACCATGCCACATTCATATCAAAAAAGATGAGGAGGGTAATCTCATTTACCCGAAACACACCACTCGACAATGTCGGCTCCTAATCTAGCAGTTCCGAGAGAAACATCCAAAGAAAAGGAGAAAGAATCGGACAAAGTTGAGGATAAAGAAGAGGACGATGATGGTTACCCCCACATCAATTCCACTCTGATGATTTTTGCTGATGTTGAGAGCAAGAGTCGACTGAAAGTCATCAACAGAGAAGTGAACATGGTCACTCTGGGCGACGCCCAGTTATTTGAAGTGGTCCCAGACTGCCATTACATTGGACCAGTCTGATCACCCGACACACATAGCCACCCCGGGGAGGCAAGCGTTGGTGGTCGACCCAGTCGTCGAAGGCACTCGGTTGACTAAGGTTCTGATGGATAGTGGCAGTGGCCTGAATATACTATATGCGGAGACCTTGAAAGGGATGGGCATTCCGATGTCCAGACTCAGTGAAAGCAATATGAGTTTCCATGGGGTTATTCCTGGCAAGAAGGCTGAGTCACTCGGCCAGATCGCCCTCGATGTGGTTTTCGATGATTCCAAGAATTACCGCAAAGAAAGGTTGACGTTTGAAGTCGTCAATTTCCAAAGTGCTTATGTGCTATTCTGGGTAGGCCGGCTTATGCACGTTTCATGGCTCGACCATGTTACGTTTACCTTAAATTGAAGATGCCTGGTGCTAAAGGAGTGATTACCATCACTAGCAATCGGAAGAAGGCAGAAGAGTGCTTCCAGAAAGGCTCAAAGATCGCCGATGCACAAATGGCAGTTGTGGAATTATAGGAGTATAAAAAAATGCAGATCCGAGTGATTTGTTGCGAGCTAAGAAGCCTGCCACGGATTCAGCATTTCAGTCGTCTGGTGAAACGAAGCCGATTCATATTCACCCGACCGATCCCAATGCTGCTCCGACTCACATCTCGACAACATTCGACTCCAAATAGGAAGAAGCGCTCATCCAGTTCCTCCGTGAGAACTGGGACATCTTTGCATGGAAACCTTCTGACATGCCAGGTGTTCCTAGGGGGCTGGCTGAGCACCGTTTGCGAGTCGACCCAAAAGTGAAACCGGTCAAAGAACACCTTTGACGGTCCACCGTGCAGAAGAGAAAAGCAATCGGTGAAGAAGTGGCTTGACTCTTAGCAGCTGAGTTTATCCGAGAGATTTACCACTCCGAGTGGTTAGCCAATGTTGTCATGGTCCCCAAGAAGGACGACTCACTTCGCATGTGCATTGACTTCAAACATATCAATCGGGCCTGCCCGAAAGATCACTTTCCTCTCCCCCGCATCGATCAAATTGTCGACTCGACTACAGGGTGTGAGCGCTCGTCCTTTTTGGACGCTTATTCCGGGTATCATCAGATCCTACTGTATGGACCCGATGAGATAAAACCAGCTTTCATCACTCCATTCGGGTGCTTCTGTTATGTCACCATGCCATTCGGTCAGAAGAATGCTGGAGCCACATTCACGAGGATGATTCAGAAGTGTTTACTCACTCAAATCAGTCGGAATGTGGAAGCATACATGGATGACGTTGTGGTCAAGTCACGTAAAAGTTCCGACCTATTGGCTGACCTTGCTGAAACTTTTGCCAACCTCAGAAGGTATGATATCAAGCTTAATCCATCAAAGTGCACATTCATAGTTCCGGGCGGAAAATTACTCGGTTTCCTCGTTTCCGAACGAGGGATCGATACTAACCCAGAGAAAGTTGGTGCCATCCTCCGAATGAAGCGCCCTCTGCGTGTGCACGATGTCCAGAATCTTACAGGTTGTTTGGCCGCCTTAAGTCGATTCATTTCTCGCCTCGGTGAAAAGGCATTGCCTCTTTACCGACTAATGAAGAAGTCTGATAAGTTCGAGTGGACTCCTGAAGCTGATGCAGCATTTGCAGAGCTCAAAACCCTGCTTTCCACCCAGCCGGTGCTTGCTGCCCCAATCAGCAAAGAGCCTTTACTGCTTTACATTGCAGCCACTGGACAAGTTGTCAGTACAGTACTTACGGTCGAACGGGAAGAGGAAGGAAAAGCCTATAAAGTTCAGCACCCAGTATATTATGTTTCTGAAGTTTTGACCCCATCAAAGCAAAGATATCCACATTATCAGAAGCTTGTTTATGGGATTTATATGACCACGAAGAAGGTTGCACATTATTTCTCTGACCACTCCATTACAGTCGTCAGCGACGCTCCATTATCTGAGATTCTGAACAACAGAGATGCAACTGGTCGAGTGGCAAAGTGGGCGATTGAACTCCTTCCCTTGGATATTAAGTTGGAGGCAAAGAAAGCTATCAAGTCCCAAGCAATAGCAGATTTCCTTGCCGAGTGGTTCGAATAGAAACTGCCGACTGAAATTCACTCAGAGCACTGGACCATGTTCTTTGATGGTTCCAAGATGCTGAATGGTTCCGGTGCTGGGGTTGTACTGGTATCCCCCCGAGGAGACAAGCTCAGATATGTTCTCCAGATTCACTTTGATTCCTCCAATAACGAAGCGGAATATGAAGCACTTTTGTATGGGTTACGTATGGCCATCTCACTCGGCGTCCATCGCCTCATGGTCTATGGCGACTCAGATTTGGTAGTCAATCAAGTGATGAAGCCCAGCTATGACTGGTTATTGCAATGCGGTGAGGAAGTTGGAAAAAAAGTTTGAGGGGTTAGAGCTCCATCATATACCCCAACTGAAAAATCAAGCAGCCGATGATTTGGCAAAGATAGGTTCCAAGAGAGAAGCCATTCCCAGCAACGTGTTTTTAGAACACATTCATACACCTTCAGTTCAAGAAGATCCTTTCACTGAAGAGCCCCCGCAGCCTAAGAGTGCCACAGATCCGACTGAAGTCGAAGTCCCAGCCGTGGTCGACCTGATCATGGAGGTTTTGGTCATCACTCCCGACTGGACAGTGCCATACATTGCGTATATCCTTAGGAAGGAACTCCCAGAGGATGAAGTAGAGGCTCGACAGATCGTCCGTCGATCCAAAGCCTTCACTATGATAAAAGGGCATCTGTTCAGGGAAAGCGTAACTGGAGTCAGCCAGAAATGCATAACATCTGAAGAAGGTCGAATGATCCTCAACGACATCCACTCGGGGACCTGTGGTCACCATGCGTCCTCTCGGACCATTGTGGCCAAAGCATACCGAGCTGGATTTTATTGGCCACGAGCAAATGAAATGGCGAAAGATATAGTCGACAAATGTGAAGGCTGCCAATTTTACTCCAATATGTCCCACAAGCCTGCGTCAGCCCTGAAAACTATTCCACTCGTCTGGCCCTTTGCTGTTTGGGGATTGGATATGGTTGGACCGCTGAGGACTGGTAGGAGCGGCTTCACTCATGTGCTTGTAGCAGTCGACAAGTTTACCAAATGGATTGAAGCCAAGCCTATCAAGAATCTTAAGGCTAGTACTGCCGTCAGTTTTATCAGAGAATTGACATTCAGATATGGAGTTCCGCACAGCATCATCACTGACAACGGGTCGAACTTTGATTCTGATGAGTTCAGAGCCTTCTGTGCTTCCCAAGGCACACGAGTCGACTATGCTTCAGTCGCCCACCCGCAGTCGAATGGACAAGCAGAAAGAGCAAATGGCTTGATTCTCAAAGGACTGAAACCCCGTCTAATGCGTGATCTCAAGCACGCAGCAGGTGCCTGGGTCGATGAACTTCCATCAGTTCTTTGGGGATTGAGGACAAATCCCAATCGGTCGACTGGCTGAACTCCATTCTTTTTGGTTTATGGAGCTGAAGCTGTTCTACCGAGTGACTTGCTTCACAATGCACCCCGAGTCGAGCTCTTCTCTGAAGATGAAGTAGAACAGGCCCGGCAGGACGCAGTCGATCTCCTAGAGGAGGAAAGAGAGATGGCCTTAATCCGGTCTACCATTTATCAGCAAGACTTGCGTCGATTCCACGCCAGAAACATGAGGGGTCGAGCCTTTCAAGAGGGAGACTTGGTTCTTCGAGTGGATCAGCAGAAACCACACAAGCTCGCCCCTGCTTGGGAAGGTCCCTTCATTGTCACCAGAGTTCTCCACAATGGAGCATACCATCTTTACAATGTCGAGCATCAGAAAGACGAGCCACGGGCTTGGAACACGGAGCTGCTCCGCCCCTTTCATACTTGAGTACTCATTCGGATGAGATCTAATAAGAAATACCTTTGTAGTTTGTTTATCAAAGACAAGAGCTTTACAGTCTTCCTAAATGGTTGTTGTTACTTTTGTTTGCGTCTGAAATCCCCCAGTGGGTGACTTAGCCGCGAATCCGTTTCGCCTAAGTTTGAAAAAAAATCCTACCGAGTGGTGAGCAAGCCTCTCACTCGGGGGCTTAGCAGCAGTCCAGTACTTGCCTAAGTTTGAAAAAATCCTACCGAGTGATGAGCAAGCCTCTCACTCGGGGGCTTAGCTGCAGTCCAGTACTCGCCTAAGTTAAAAAATCCTACCGAGTGGTGAGCAAGCCTCTCACTCGGGGGCTTAGCTGCAGTCCAGTACTCGCCTAAGTGTAAAAAATCCTACCGAGTGGTGAGCAAGCCTCTCACTCGGGGGCTTAGCTGCAGTCCAGTACTCGCCTAAGTGTGGAAAATCCCACCGAGTGGTGAGCAACCCTCCCACTCGGGGGCTTAGCTAAAGTCCAGGACTCGCCTAAGTGTGAAAAATTCTACCGAGTGGTGAGCAAACCCTCCCACTCGGGGGCTTAGCTGCGGTCCAGCACTCGCCTAAGTGTGAAAAATCATACCGAGTGGTGAGCAACCCTCCCACTCGGGGGCTTAGCTGCAGTCCAGTACTCGCCTAAGTGTGAAAAATCCTATCGAGTGGTGAGCAACCCTCCCACTCGGGGGCTTAGCTGCAGTCCAGTACTCGCCTAAGTGTGAAAAATCCTACCGAGTGGCGAGCAACCCTCCCACTCGGGGTCTTAGCTGCAATCGAGTACTCGCCAAATTTGAAAAAATCCTACCGAGTGGTGAGCAACCCTCCCACTCGGACGCTTAGCTGCAATCCAGTACTCGCCTATGTGTGAAAAATCCCACCGAGTGGTGAGCAACCCTCCCACTCAGGGGCTTAGGTGCAGTCCAGTACTCGCCTAAGTGTAAAAAATCCTACCGAGTGGTGAGCAACCCTCCCACTCAGGGGCTTAGCTGCAGTCCAGTACTCGCCTAAGTTTGAAACACATCTTTGTCTGTAATGACGATGAGGTGCAGGTCGACTACAACCTTCTCCTTGGAGCTATGCCACAAATACAATGTACGCTCCATACTCATCCGCAAGGACGACGAGGTGAAGGTTGACTGCAACCTTCTCCTCAGAGCTACGCCACAAGTACAACGTACGCTCCATCCTCATCCGCAAGGACGACGAGGTGCAGGTCGACTACGACCTTCTCCTTAGAGCTACGCCACAAATACAACGTACGCTCCATCCTCATCCGCAAGGACGACGAGGTGCAGGTCGACTGCAACCTTCTCCTCAGAGCTACGCCACAAGTACAACGTACGCTCCATCCTCATCCGCAAGGACGACGAGGTGCAGGTCGACTACAACCTTCTCCTCGGAACTACACCACAAGTACAACGTACACTCCATCCTCATCCACAAGGACGATGAGGTGCAGGTCGACTGGAATCTCCTCCTCAGAGCAGCATCTCAAGTTCAAAGATTATTCCGAGTGAAGAACAAAACCCACTCGAAGACAAACGCAAGCATATTTCAAGGTAAACAAAGTTCAGATAAATCCTAAGGTTCCGGACCGCATATCAAAAATACTCGAGCATCAAGCCCGAAGAAGTTTAAAGATTACACAATCACTCGGCATTCCGAGGCAAATAAAGGTGGAGCATAATGTGTTTTGGTCACTCATCGGGAGAAGGACTGGCTGGGTCGCAGAAACTGTCAAGGTCTATGCTGTCTGCGATGCGAGTGGTAGCGTCAAGGAAAGTGTCCATAAAGGACTGGAAAGTGTGC
Organism: Triticum aestivum; assembly: GCF_018294505.1. Classification (NCBI taxonomy): domain Eukaryota; kingdom Viridiplantae; phylum Streptophyta; class Magnoliopsida; order Poales; family Poaceae; genus Triticum; species Triticum aestivum. Next base: position 135,999,464 of record NC_057808.1, read on the forward strand.
CTTTTTGTGTTAGCAACCTTGAGCTCCGCCAGCTTGTCTTCTTTGACATCCTTGCAGTGCACTCGGACCAGAGACAAGGCGACATGAGCACCACAGTGAGGAGACAACTTTTTCCATTCTTGCACTCGATCAGGTATTTGGTTCAGTCGAGCCATCAGAGACTCGAGGTCTTGAGATAGTTCCGCCTGAGGCCAGAGTTCAGCATCAACCCGAGTCATCGCCGCCTTCAGGCGGGCAAGATAAGCAACCGCGCTGTCCATGCGAGATTCCAATCGCAGCACATTCATTGCGACGTCATCTTTGACTGGGCAATTTATGGGGTCGAGACCTGTCTCGACCCGCCCAGTTTCCGCTTCAAAATCTTGGCAAAGCTCTGCACAGTTGAGTAAACGGTGAGTCGACGATATGATCGGGCTTGACAGTCGACCGCAATAAGTCAGTCAATCATCAGTACCTTCAAGTTTTAGGACCAGCTTTGCAGCAAGCTGGCCCAGATAAGACTCCAACTCGCCCTTCCTGGCCTTGAGGCTCCCAAGCTCGTTTGTCAGCTTGTCCTTGTCTTTCTTCAGTCGCTCGACCTCCCGATTGGCGTCAGAAACAGCAGCCTTCAGTTTGGAGTTCTCTTCTTCTAACTTGCCGACTGAAGCAAGCTTCTTGTCAGCAAGCGCCGTCTTCTCTCGCGCTTCCTTCTGTGCAGCAGCAAGATCCTGATCCTTCTTCTCCAAAGCCTGCTTCATTTTCTCTAAAGAAATAACATTCTTCAGACGGGCTTGGAGTTGACGGTTTTCACTACATACATCTGCTCGAGTGGAGTCACTCGGTTCAAAAAATGGAAAGGAAAAGTGCCAGCAGTGAGATAGACAGTTGACGATTGGTTACCTCCCATGGCAGCTACTTCATCACGAGCAGTCTTGAGATTCTTCTTGGCCAATTCCAGATCAAGGTTGAGGCTGATTTGCTGTTTGTTCATTGCAGAAAGCTGAGCCCCAAGATCACAAGATTTCTGCAGTATAAGCCATATCAGTTGACTGAGATAAAAAGACATCACAGTGATAGCTACTCTAAGACTACCACCGAATCAAACATTCAACGGCAGTCTCGGGGACTACACCCAGTGGGTGCACTTAGCGTGCCCCCACTGGTTTGAATAAACACTCGACATGGCCTGCCCAGCGCGAGAGTAAAAAAAAAGTTCTCAGACCATAGTCGACTGCCCGCAGTCAACCACGGTCTCGGGGACTACACCCAGTGGGTGCACTTAGCGTGCCCCCACTGGTTCTGGTTTCATTCGACCTGGTCCGTCCAGACCGAGTGACAAAATTGAGATTCTCAGACCACAGTCGACTGCCCGCAGTCAACTATGGTCTCGAGGACTACACCCAGTGGGTGCACTAAGAGTGCCCCCACTAGTTCAAAGATTCAATTCAAGACGACTCAAATTGCCTCGTACAACTTCATAACAGTCACACCCAGTGGGTGATCGGATGAGAAGTATGATCAATCAGGAATCAACTAACCTGGACATTGGTCTGCAGAGCTGCTCCGGCGTTGAAGGCCACCTGACTGGCCTCATGCACCACTTTCATTTGCCCCATCACAAGGTTCAACTGAAGAAGAGCTTCTTTGGCGGCAGCCGGTGGGTCGTCCGGAGTCTGATAAGCAGTGAAAAGCGATGATGGCAGAGCAGTCGGTATTGGCGCAGCAGAAGTCTGAGCAGCTGATCCTGATGGGCAATCAGTCGACAGCGGGATAGCGAAAGTGACGTTGGTACGTGCCGGATCTGTCGATCGCTCGACTGCCGTCTCAGGCATCTCAGTCGACTGAGGAACCTGGACCTCAGGCGTCTTCCCGCTCAGTTCCGCGTCCCTCCTCCTCCTTCCCCTCAGCGGTACTTCTTCTTCATCGTCCGGGAGCACAACAACGTCTCGTGGTGCTGCAACAGACAGAGAAAGTCAAAGAGATAGCTGACAAACAATCCAGTCGTCCAAATAAATTCGAGTCGGGCAGACTTACTGGCTTTGGAGGTAGCGGCATCGGCGGTTTCCTCGTCGACTGGAGTCTTGTCGATATCCATATCAGTCGCAGCCGAGGCCGGGCTGTAAAGGTTCAGCATCCACTCGGTCAGTACAAGAGAATCGGTCAGAACAAGAAAATACAGGGAGAACATTTACCCAGAAGCAACAGGAACGTCCATCTTGATTTTAGGCAGGGTCTTCCGAGCCTTCGAAGGATTGATCTTGGGCTGCTTGGTGACCTTCTCAGCCAATTCTGGAGTCGAAGACCGAGCGCGCTTTTGAGATGGAGCGCTCGAGGCCACAGCCTTGCCGCGCCTGCCCGCGGGATCATGGTGCTGCTTGGATCGACGTTCGGAACGAGGTGGTGAGTCGGCTACCTCCTCGTCGTCCGACTCATCGCTCTCATCTTCATCACCGTCGGTTGGTGACTCCCACTCGCCGCTCTCCTCCGCGCTGTCCTCACCTTCATGGTCCTGCTCCAGAGCTTGCTCGCCATTGGGCATTGAGTACATCTCTGTATAAATCTACAAAACAAGGAGCCGAGTGGAAATCAGTCGGATCAACAAACAGTCAGAAAACACATCCAAATTCAATCAAGTGTAGTGGCCAAACCTTGTCTGGCTGGTTGCTTTCGCTGAAAGGTTTGACCCTCCTGGCACCCCTGGGGTTGTCCTTGTTCCCGGTGATGCCCCTCAACCACTCGGCCACTGTTTTGGCCTCCACCTCCTCCGGATGAACCCGAGCGGTATCACCAGCCCCGGAGTACATCCACATGGAGTGGTCGCGAGCTTGGAGTGGTTGAATGCGTCGACTGAGGAACACCTCCAGCAGATCCATGCCGGTGACACCTTGGTTGATCAGTTGAACTACTCTCTCGACCAACATGCCCGTCTCCGGCTTCTCCGCGGCGGTCACTTTCAACGAAGATGGAGTTTGAACACGATCAAGAGAGAAAGGGGGAAGTCCAGTCGACTGGCCTGGAGTCGCAATATCCTGGCAATAGAACCAGGTCGACTGCCAGCCCCTGACCGACTCAGGAAGAGTCATCGAAGGGAAGGAACTCCTCTTCCTCTTCTGAATACCCAGACCCCCACACATCTGGATAACATGGGTTTTCTCGTCGTTCGAGTTCGCTTTCTTCACTGTTTGGGAGCGGATGGTGAAAATGTGCTTGAAAAGACCCAGTGCGGTCGACACCCCAGAAAATTCTCGCACATGGACACGAATGCGGCTAGGTATGTGATGGTGTTGGGAGTGAAATGATGAAGTTGAGCCCCGAAGAAATTCAAGAAACCTCGAAAGAAGGGGTGTGGAGGAAACGAGAAATCGCAGTCGACATGGGTGGCAAGCAGAACACACTCACCCGGTTGTGGCTGTGGCTCCGTTTCCCCCTCCGGTAGCCGCGCAGACCCATGGACAATCACCCCTGACTCGGCCATATCGTACAAGTCCTCCTGCTGAAGCGAGGAACAGATCCAATCTCCCTGGATCCAACCCCGCGGCAGCCCCGAGCGCGATGAAGATCCCCGATTCGTCTTCTTGCCTTTTGCCGCCCCCGTCGCCTTCTTCGCGCGCTCCAGCGCCGCCGTTTTCTCCTTCCCCATGGCGACGGAGCGGAGGCGTCGAGAGTGGAGAAGTCGGATGGGGTGAAAGAGCGAGAGGAAGAAGAAAGAGAATGGGCACGCACAGTGCGGACGCCTCGGCCTCGCCGCTTTTAAAGGCCCACTTCCGAGTGGCTGACGCGTGGGTCCGGGCGATCCTGTCAAATCCCGCAACAGTCGTACACGGGATACGTGGCGAAAAAGGTGGCGCAGAAATCGAAACGTCCTGTTTATCCACTCCGCTTACCACGGCACGCTCCGCCTGGCGCGCTTTCACCGAAATTTCGAATCCCGCGAAATCCGGGATCCTCTGCAATCGATCACGCCAAAGATTTCACGTCAAAGACAACACTCGGCGGGTGACATTATAAAAACCAATCGAAAATTCCTGAATCGATCAAGGCGACTGAAACGAAGCCGAAGTACCAACACTAGCCTCCGTTCAGAGATGAGTTCTTGAGAAAGGCAAGAGTCAAAGCAAGATGAACTTCAACCTTCTTTTCACTCGGACCTCAATCCATTCGGGGGCTAATGATGAGGACATAGACCTAGGGTAGGGCAATAGGCCTGACCTATACGTACTACCTAAGGTCCTTGTCTTAGAAGCAAAGAAGTTCAAGAGCAAATAGAGAGGGCTCAACAAAGGTGTCGAGTGCAATCCACTCGACCTACCATTCACTCAGAGATCTCTCCTTATTTAGGTCACCCGACCACTCAACCACTCGACGTGCAGAAGACCTAAAGCCACTCTGCGCAGCAACAGTCGGACGTTTACTCATAGACTTAATGATCATTTATATCACTTTATTATTGACGTTACCTGTAATGCTCTCACTTTATGTACATTGAATCCTGTGTAATGGAGGGGAGCTGGGGTCCTGGCACACTCTATATAAGCCATCCCCCTCCTTTGAGACAAGGGTTCACACCCCCTGTAACACACACACACGCATATAATCCAGTCGACCGCCTCCGGGCTCCGAGACGTAGGGCTGTTACTTCCTCCGAGAAGGGCCTGAACTCGTAAAACTCTTGCGTACCACTTCTCCATGGCTAAGATATTGCCTCTACATCCCTACCCTCCATTCTACTGTCAGACTTAGAACCACGACACCGACAGGTAGGGCCCGCCGCCTGTGGGCCGTACCGACCGACCATTGTGGGAGCATGGCTCCCTCTGACGTAGGTGATGCCATGGGCTGCGTGGGTACAGTGTCGCGCCGGGCGAGGGGTGTCCGCTTGATACACCGCACTGTAGCCACGCTCTGCCCTGGGTTCGGGGGTGGCAGGCCGCACTGTAGCCACGCCCCGTCCCGTCGTGGTAATGAGGGTGCAGACTTTGAGGGCACGAGGGGCCGCCTTCTAGGAGCCGGCCTCCCTCGTGGCTGCCTTCTAGGCTCCACCGCCTTCTAGAAGCCGGTCGCTTGGACCAGCAGGCTCAAGACAACAGTCGTCCGTCTGGATGATGTGAGGGGCGCAGCTAGCCCCGATGTCTTGAAATACTATGGGGGGCTGATGAGGCTACCCGTAGTCATTTACTCCGATAGTAGTCCCCAAAGATGGTGGGCATAGCGGCTGGAAAGGTTAAGGCTCAGCAGCTTCCTACTCCGAGTGGTCTGTGAAGTCGCTTCGTCCGCCTTCCGGAGGCGCCGTCAGCCAGCAGCCGACCATAGCCAAGCCGGCCGACTGGTGAATTCGAATCGCCGCGGTGGGGGCCGGGTGGCGTGCCAGTTGGGCGACAAGCTTGCCGCCCGTTGCTCGCCCGCCACACGGCGCCAGCAGGCCAGGCCGGCCTGCCAGCCGCGCACGACGGGACGTCGCCACAGGCCGGGGCCCACCACTACAGGGCCTCGGCACGCGCGTGGATCCGCTGCGGCCGAGGCGGGCGCTTGGGTTTCCCGTGCGTGGCTAACGCACGTCTTTACCACGCGGTGAATGTGGGGTCATGGGGGGAGTGGGTGTAGTTAATCCCATGACCCCCTCACGTTCCGCCCCCTCGGCTCCGCCGCCAGGGGCTATAAGTAGGGGGAGGAGGGGGCGGCAGAACGCACGCGCGCCCTCCTCTCCCTTCATCCTAGCCTTTCTCCATTTTCTTCCTCTCGCTGCTGCCCCGCCCCCGCTTCTTGCCGAGGTGCTACAGCAGCTAGTCGTCGCCGGGCCTTCTTGCGCTGCGACCCCCTTGCTCTGCTGCGGATTCATCTGCTCGTCGCCGCGCCACGTTGTCGTCGAGCACCCGCATCCATGGCACGCGAGTGGGCAGGCGATTCGGATGGCTCCAACGTCCATGAAGACCATCTCAACTTCCTTCGCCAGACACGGCGGCTTCCTCGCGACACGGACGTCAAGGTGTGTGTCCCTCCCGAGGCGGAGATCACACCGGCACCGGAGGACGGCGAACATGTCGTCTTCCGGTCGCATTTTCTTCGCGGCTTCGGCCTGCCAGCGAGCGGCTTGTTCCGTTCCTTGCTCTCTTTCTATGAAGTCCAGCTGCACCACCTCACGCCGGATACGGTGGTGCTGCTGGCCACCTTCGTCACCGTCTGCGAAGGCTACCTCGGCACTCTCCCCACCCTCGAGCTCTGGAGGGAGTTCTTCTACCTCAAGCTCGGCACCGCCGCCAAGAACGAGGCGGCCCAGTGTGGAGCCTGCGTCGTAGTGCGGCGTTCGGGCTCCGGGACCGACTTCCCGGCCCTCGCCTTGCTGCAGTCGGCCAAACTATGACAGAAGTCTTGCTTCTACGCCAAGAATATCCATCCATCGATTGACTACGTCAACCTGCCGGCTTACGTAGCTGGCCCGCCGATCGAACCCCGCACCAACTGGTAGTTTCGGCCAAAGAAGCTGTCGGCCACCTCCTCCATCGCTCTCGCCTCTCTTTAGGTGATGGTGGAGTCGGAGGGCCTCAAGGCCTCGGACCTGCTCACCGCCTTCGTGGCGCGCCGAGTGCTTCCCCTCCAAGCCCGGCCCCACATCATCAGTCGGATGAGCGGGCACGGGACCCGTGCTGGATGTGCACGAAGGAGCTGCCGGACACGGAGATGGTTCGACTGGTAAATTACTTCTTCAACTGCAAGCTCTCGGAGACGGAGTGGCAGTTCACCAAGCAGCCGTACAGCCGCACACACCCGCCGCCTGCGGTGAGTTTCTTCATTCCTTTGATTCTTCGCTCGTCCGAGTTCTTTTTCACTGTCTGATCAGTCGGACATGGTGCAGATCTTCTCGACCCAGTCGGCAGCCGATGCCCTGGAGCCAGGGCATCAGTACATGCCGGACCGGTCGGTGAGCGACGTGGACGACCCTGACTTGGGGGTGACCGCCATGGAAGAGGACGACGCCATGGGCGATGGTGGTGGTGGAGCAGGCGCCTCCTCAGGAGGCGGCCTTGAGCATTGGCTGGATGATGATGAGGAGGACAACGAGCCCCAACAGGGCGGGTGCGAGTTCTTCGGCCATGCCGACTGCAGCAGGCGGCGCGCAGAAGCGTCGGGCTGACGCCGGGCTGTATGGCAGCTGGCCCAAGAAGCCTAAGAACATGGCAGCCGCGACCAGGTGGCAGGAGGTCGCCGCAAAGGCATCACAATTCCAGAAGGCCGCGAAGCAGCGCCCTTCGGTGTTTGTGTAAGCACTTTCATATTTTCCGTTGTCGCCTCGCATTTGCCCTTCTTCTTTTCTTGCAAGCTCTTTCTTAGTTCTTCTTGTTTGGCTCGAACAGGGCCCCACTCTCTCTTGAGCGGGCCCCGTCTGCCTCGGTGATTGGGGTGGCAGGCGGCTCCGCGGAACCCCGCCGCATGGACCCACTCGCCGACCTTCAGGAGGCGACAGAGAGGAACGCGCGGGAGGCGCGCGAGGAGCAGGAGAAGGCGGAGCGGGAGAAGGCGAAGGCGGCCCAGGTGGCACAAGCAGAGGTTGATGCCACAGCCAAGACCCAAGCTGACGCAGCCGCCAGGGTGCAGGCGAACGCGACCACCAAGGCACAGGCGGACGAGGCGTCCCGCAACTGGGCTCCAGGGCTTGTCGTCCCGTTGCGCGCGGAGCCACCCGTGCCGGAGGGCCATGTGCCGACCGGAGGAGCCGGCGGCGACCAGTCGGCCTTGCAGAGAGGAGGGGGCGACCCCATCATCTTGGAGGAAGAGGTGCCCCCGCATACGCTGATTGCCGACGCCCAGGGCAGTCGGCCTAACGCGCCGCTGGTGCCGCCAGTTGGTGGCGAGTTGGTGGTGGGTCCGACCCCCGCGGTTCGGACTCTGGTGCGCCGTCGTGCGTCGAAGGCGGCCTCACCGCCACGGCCGCTGGAGATCGGGGTTGCTAGCTCATCGGCCCCCGAAGCCGAGGCTACCAGTGCTGCCCCACCGGAGTGGACGCCTAGGGGCGGGACGAGTGTGCTGAACACGGCCGCGCAGGTCGTCCAGGCCCGATTCCGGGCTCAAGGCGCCGCCCTCCAGCAGTACATGCAAGCGTTCTTGACGACGCGGATGGCCGTCCGGGTATGCTTCTTGCTTCTTGTTGTTCATTCTTGTAATCTTCCATGGGGGCACGCCAGCGTACCCACTGGGTGTAGTCCCTGAGTTCTGGGCCGGCTGCTGAGCAGACGGCTCGGAACTTAAAGGTAAGTTCCGAGTGCTAACTTATTTTCTCTTCTATTGTCTTTGTTGCAGGATTACCACAGCATCTGTGCAGCCGCTTCCACTCCCATGCCCAGGAGCTGGCCAAGCGGACCACTTATTTGGCTGAGAGCCGGAGTAAGCACTTCGTCGTCTCTCTCGCGGGGGCGCGTCAGCTTACCCGCTGGGTGTAGCCCCCGAGATTCGGGCCGACTGCTGAGCAGTCAGGACGGATCTCCTGACAACCACTTGTCTTCTTTGTTGATTGTTGATGTTCTTCTTTCTTATCTTTGTGGAGGCAGCCGCCAAACTGCAGCAGCACCTGGGCGAGGTCCAAACCGAGCTACGCACCAAGGAGGAGGAGCACAGCAAGGTGGCTCAGGAGTGCGACCGCCTGGCCAAAGAGCTGGCGGACCAGCCGGAGCTCCTGAAGCTGAAGGAGGCGGAGGACTCCCTCACGGCCGAGTTCGAGACTCAATTCTCGAACTGCGCCGAGAAGGAGAAAATCCTCTCCGACGGCTACGGCGAAATTGAGGAATTGATCGACGGTAGGTCCCTTTTTTGCTTTGAACAGCCGCCGACTGCATCAGGAGTCGGCTTCCGGCTTCTAATTTTTGTTTTTCTTCTTGTGCAGAATTCTTCTCTGGCTACGCCTTCGTCGTGAGCCAGGCCATCGAGGCACAACGCGAGCGGCGTAGGGGGATTGGTGTGGAGATTCCTCCCAACGCGCCTCGGAACCTCAATGAGTAGCTCCTAGCCGTCAGGACACGCCTGCAGCTGGCCCACCGCCTGCTCTGCTGCTTTCAGCGCGCCGGCTCCCAGGTCCTGAGCGCCCTCTGGCCGAATGCCCAAGTGCCGCGCGCCCCCAGTCGGACTGCCGATTGGCTGGAGGTAGTAGTCAGCCGCTTCGAGGCTTGGAAGGGTGCCGCAGCTCAGGCGGGTGCTCGAACGGCCTTGGAGTTTGCCAAGGCGTGGTATCCAAGCCTGAGTCTGGCCCAGCTGGCCACCTTTCGGGCTGAGGCCGGGCGGGAGCTGGCGGTGGTGGACCGCAATCTTGCTCAACGTGCGGCGGCACTTGCCGAGTACACCAACACCAACGTCTTCGTCCCCGAGCTGGATGAGCGGGGCGCTGAGGTGCCGGCCGACTGGTTCGGGCTGAACCCGGACGACGAGGATGACTCGTCAGAGGAGATTGCCTCCAGCGACAAGGGCGAGGACGAAGAGGTCGAGGGTGGCGGAGACGACACACCGGAAGACAGGGCGGACGACCAGCCTCAGCCCGATCGATCCTCGAGCAACGAACCGCGTGTGGGTACGCCGACTGCTGCTAACGCTGACCAAGCTGAGATTCACCAGTTGGCCGCTCCACCAACCGGCGCCGCTGCCTCCGCCAACCCACCGGACCCGCGTGCCACTCCTCTGGCCTAGGCGGCCAGTTTTATCTTACCTTTTCCTCCACTTGTAATCTTTTGAACAAGTCCTGTTAAATTTGCGCAGTTCCACCCGCTAGGGGTGTATTCGAAGTTTGTTGAATTCTGGCTATGAGCCATACTATGTAAATGTAACATCCCAAAATTCTAAATTTTGGAATGTTATAATAAATAAATAGATAGGTTTGATTGATTGTTTGATTGATTGAGTGAAATTGAGTGAAATTCAAAACTTTTTGAAAGTTAAATGAGAGGGAATAAAAGGACTTTCCCAAACTTTCATTTTTGCTTTTATGATCTCCGTGAATTCAAATTCTATTCACCACAAAACCCTGGAGAGAAGATGCCATGACTTCTTCCATTTATTTAAATGACAAGGGGTGTTGAAAATATTTGAATTTCATTTGAAAATATTTCCAATTCTGAAACTTTATGCAACTCAATGATTTTCACGAGAGATGATAACATGACTTTTTCAAATTATATGAAATATGAGTTGAGACTTTCAAAGATCAAGTTTAAAGTCCTTTTTGGAAATTATTTTCAATTTGGAGTTATTTGGGTTTTATTCAAATTATTTTTCTCCAAAAATAAAATATACGGAAAATAGGGTAACATGATTCCCTACAATAGAATATTGGAGAAAAATTAATTCGAAATCATTTTGTTATTTTTAAAATGATTTTTAGTGGGTTTTATTGAATCAGTAGCATTGTTTGATTTATTCGAATTTTTGTAGATTTTATTTAAAGTTATAAAAATGTTCACATTGTAGAAAATCTTTTCTGAAAATTTTGATATATTATATGCCTATATAATACTTTTATTTATTTCGTTTTTATTTTTACTTTGTCTGGAAAAATGCTTTTTTAAACTTCTTAGCCACACCGGGCCAACTGGGCCGAAGCCCAGCCAACCGGCCCAGCCCAGTCCCGCGCGCCGTCTCTCTCCCGAGCGGGAGACCTGCCGACGCACGCCATCGTCGCCTCGGTGTCCGTGCCACCTCCGGACTCCACGCCTGCCGCCTTTGCCCTGCCCCTCCTCCCCGCAACACCTCGCCCCCCCTCTATATAAGCCTGCGCCGCCGCCGCCCTCTCTATCTCGCGCCACTGCTTCTGCCGTATCCCGCCGCCGCCGCATCTCGCGCGCACCGCGCCGCCGCCGCACCTCCTGCAGCTCGCGGCCTCCCCTCGCCGCTCGCCTACGGCACCGCGCCGCTCCCCGCGCTGCCCCTTGCCCTTCGCCGCCGTTCCGCACTGGAGCCGCCCCCTTGCCTCGCCCCGCTCGCCGGAGCCGCGCCGCCCTTGCTGGAGCTCGATCGGATCCGCCGCCGCCGGTTTATTCTCGCTAACCGGTATAAACCACCGCTCAACCTGGTTTTTCTTTTCGGTTTTTTTATTTTATTTTAATCGGTTTAGTTATTTAGGTTAGTTTAATTTGTAGACGTTCGTCCGTTAGGTTCGGTAGCAAACGATTTTGTTCGTTAGCGTTCGGTAATGAACGCTCGCTATTTAGACTTTTTATTTTTATTTTTAGTTTTCTGCCAGGGACCCGTTTGTGCATTTTGTTTTACAAAATAGTCCCTGTTCTTCAAACAATCACAACTTTTTACTCGTTAGTCCTAATCCAACGATACCAACGCCTACTTCTTCGTTATGATGCCCTCTATCCAGTAAAACAACTTAAACATGTTTTTGAAAGTTTTAAAATTAACAGATTTGAATTCAAACTTCTTTTGATAATAACTTGAGTTTTATAACTCCGTTTGAGTTGATTCTTTTTGCAAATCGAAGCTCTTGACCTAAACTTTCTGACAAGGACAAATACACATAATTTTGGTACTGTTATAAATTGTTTTATGTTGCAAAGAGTTATTTGCTTGGTTTTGATGCTTTTGAATTGTCTTCTTGGTTCTTCCCGATCTTTTGAGTGATTGCTTATGTGTGGTTACTATTGATTGCTTACGATAGATTGACCGGAGTGTGATGAGTAGACCTATCAAGAGTTATGAGTGCGAATCATCTTCATCAACAGTTCAGGCAAGTTCACAATTTGATCATATCCCTTTCATACCCAGTTTTTATGCATTAGTTTCAACCCTCGAACACTGCATAGTTAGGACTTGATAACAAGTGGGTATTGGGAAGTAGTTGATGAGGTAGGAACCTATTTTCCCTGCATTCAAACCTTGGGAGTTACTACTACGTTATGCTTATACTGCTATGCTATGCTCGTAGACGTGGTTTGGTTTGAGTGATTCATGACAAATGTGAGAGTTTTTATTAATGGTTAACTTAAGGTGGCTACTCTAATACACATCTGGGTGGAATGGTAGGGGCACCCTGGAGCACCCAGTGGTTTGGCCGGGCACCTGGAGAACCCAGTGCTTGCCCAAAGGGATCCCGGAGGACCCGTGTGATCACCCTATGGAATGCCACCCAGGCTCAAAGGGATCATAAGATTATTCATGCTAGAAACTTCCGTGTGCAGCCACAAGCTATTATGGGCTCTAGCATAGTTGAGTAGGTTGCATGAGCTCTTGAAGAGGTGGATCAGCAGGTAGAGGGATGTAGGTTGGTATGGTCTGCCCGGCGTAAAGAGTTAATGTTTCTGAAAGACTGTGTCTCGGTCATCCGTTTCTCAAACACCATGTAGTGCGAGAAATCCAACGGAGGAGATCGACTCTTATGGGGAAAAGTGCGCAAACCTCTGCAGAGTGTACAAACTAATCATGGTTAGCCGTGTCCCCGGTTATGGACAATCTTGAGTCTCTGGTACTTGGATTATCATATTTATCTCATCACGTTACTTAAATAATTTGTTGGGTTATTGATGTTAATTTGGGATTGAGTTGGAGGAACCTTCTCAATATTTTCAACCAAATTTGTAGTTAAATAAAATATATTCCTTTGGAGTAGGGAAAAATTGGCTTTTCGCAAAAACATTATAACCGTAGAGCTTTCCACCAGCCATATATGCATGTGGTTATAGTTATCTTTTTCATTAACCTATGGTGTGAATTTGCCAGTACATTCAATGTACTGACCCTGTGTGGCTGCAACATCTCATGTTGCAGGAATCTTACGACGAGTAAGTGATACGTTAGGGTTACGATTTCTACACTCAACTTTGCCGTTGGTGTTGATGGGAATCCACAACCTTGTTGTTACTTCCGCTATTTGGATTGAGGTAATAGTATTTTCGTTGTTTTATACATGTGATTCACCTCTGTTATAAATCCTCGAGTACCGTGTGTGTCAGCATACCGATCCAGGGATGACACTTAAGCACAGAGACTTGACCGTCTGAGAGTTGTGAACAAACGATAGATGTTTCCTGGCTTGCCGAATCCATGGATTTATCCGAACTTGGTTCGTCGACAAGAGAAATTCTGCAATGCTTGTGAGGATGACCGAGTGTTAGAAAGCGAGATTCCCTAAACCGTATACAAGGTAATGATTTGGGTGCGGGATGGATTGATCACCATACCGACTTACTCTTATTATTCGCCTTGCTATGTGGGATGGTAAATCTGAGTGACTTACCTATAGTAGAGAGACGACGATCAAACCTTGTTTAAACCTTAGAATGGTATGATAAATTTTCCCTTGTACACGGCAGTTGTTGCCAACCGTAGGTTATACGGTGAGGTTCAACCCAGACCCATTTCCTGCAGGACAAACCATAAATTGTTGACCACCATGAGATATCGATAGTTGTTTAGTATTGGCGCCAGACCTATCAGCTATGAAGACCCAGTCTGGGAATAACCTTACCAAGATGAAAGGACAGAAAAATTGAGGAAAAGGTTATGCCGCTACCCAAAGAGCCAGAGAAGGAATTTTCCTGAAAATCTAAGAAGATCGACACTGTCAAGGATAAGGATGGAGTATATGAGTTTTGATGGAACCGTAACCATGCTTTTAAGGGTGGAAGCACCCTAGACCCCCGAAGACGATTGACGGATTTTTGAGGAGACCCCGAACCTAACCTATTTTCTTTCTAGCCTCTCCGAATTTCGAGGACGACATTCATTTTAAGGGTGGTAGGTTTGTAACATCCCAAAATTCTAAATTTTGGAATGTTATAATAAATAGATAGATTTGATTGATTGTTTTGTTGATTGAGTGAAATTGAGTGAAATTCGAAACTTTTTTAAAGTTAAATGAGAGGGAATAAAAGGACTTCCCCAAACTTTCATTTTTGCTTTTATGATCTCCGTGAATTCAAATTATTTTCACCACAAAACCCTGGAGAGAAGATGACATGACTTCTTCCATTTATTTAAATGACAAGGGGTGTTGAAAATATTTGAATTTCATTTGAAAATATTTCCAATTCTGAAACTTTATGCAACTTAATGATTTTCACGAGAGAAGATAAAATGACTTTTTCAAATTATATGAAATATGAGTTGAGAGTTTCAAAGATCAAGTTTAAGGTCCTTTTTGGAAATTATTTTCAATTTGGAGTTATTTGGGTTTTATTCAAATTATTTTTCTCCAAAAATAAAATATATGGAAAATAGGGTAACTTGATTCCCTACAATAGAAAATTGGAGAAAAATTAATTTGAAATCATTTTGGTATTTTAAAAATGATTTTTAGTGGGTTTTATTGAATCAGTAGCATTGTTTGATTTGTTCGAATTTTTGTAGATTTTATTTAAAGTTATAAAAATGTTCACGTTGTAGAAAATCTTTTCTGAAAATTTTGATATATTATATGCCTATATAATACTTTTATTTATTTTGTTTTTTCTGTCTGGAAAAATGTTTTTTTAAACTTCTTAGCCAGACCGGGCCAACTGGGCCAAAGCTCAGCCAGCCGGCCCAGCCCAGTCCCGCGCGCCGTCTCTCTCCCGAGCGGGAGACCTGCCGCCGCACGCCATCGTCGCCTCGGTGTCCGTGCCACCTCCGGACTCCGTGCCTACCGCCTTTGCCCTGCCCCTCCTCCACGCAACACCTCGCCCCCCTTTTATATAAGCCTGCGCCGCCGCCGCCCTCTCTATCTCGCGCCGCTGCTTCCACCGCATCTCGCGCACACCGCACCGCCGCCGCACCTCCCCCAGCTCGCTGCCACCCCTCGCCGCTCGCCTGCGCCACCGCGCCGCTCCCCGCGCTGCCCCTTGCCCTTCGCCGCCGTTCCGCGCCGGAGCCGCCGCCTTTCCTCGCCCCGCTCGCCGGAGCCGTGCCGCCCTCGCCGGAGCTCGATCGCTTCCGCCGCCGCCGATTTATTCTCGCTAATCGGTATAAACCGCCGCTCGACCCAGTTTTTCTTTTCATTTATTTTATTTTAATCGGTTTAGTTATTTAGGTTAGTTTAATTTGTGGACGTTCGTCCGTTAGGTTCGGTAGCAAACGATTTTGTTCGTTAGCATTCGGTAACGAACGCTCGCTATTTAGACTTTTTTTTCTTTTTAGTTTTCCGCCAGGGACCCGTTTGTGAATATTTTGTTTTACAGAATAGTCCCTGTTCTTCAACCGATCACAACTTTTTAGTCGTTAGTCCAAATCCAACGAAACCAACGCCTACTTCTTCGTTATCATCCCCTCTATCCAGTAAAACAACTTAAACATGTTTTTGAAAGTTTTAAAATTAACAGATTTGAATTCAAACTTCTTTTGATCATAACTTGAGTCTTATAACTCCGTTTGAGTTGATTCTTTTTGCAAATCGAAGCTCTTGACCTAAACTCTCTGATAAGGCCAAATACACATAATTTTGGTACTGTTATAAATTGTTTTATGTTGCAAAGAGTTGTTTCCTTGGTTTTGATGCTTTCCAAATTGTCTTCTTCGTTCTTCCCGATCTTTTGAGTGATTGCTTATGTGTGGTTACTATTGATTGCTTACGATAGATTGACCGGAGTGTGACGAGTAGACCTATCAAGAGTTACGAGTGTGAATCATCTTCATCAATAGTTGAGGCAAGTTCACACTTTGATCATATCCCTTTCATACCCAGTTTTTATGCATTAGTTTCAACCCTCGAACACTGCATGGTTAGGACTTGATAACAAGTGGGTATTGGGAAGTAGTTGATGAGGTAGGAACCTATTTTCCCTGCATTCAAACCTTGGGAGTTACTACTACGTTATGCTTATACTGCTATGCTATGCTCATAGACGTGGTTTGGTTTGAGTGATTCATGACAGATGTGAGATTTTTTATTAATGGTTAACTTAAGGTGGCTACTCTAATACACATCTGGGTGGAATGGTAGGGGCACCCTGGAGCATAGTTGAGTAGGTTGCCTGAGCTCTTGAAGAGGTGGATCAGCAGGTAGAGGGATGTAGGTTGGTATGGTCTGCCCGGAGTAAAGAGTTAATGTTTCTGAAAGACTGTGTCTCGGTCATCCGTTTCTCAAACACCATGTAGTGCGAGAAATCCAACGGAGGAGATCAAGTCTTGTGGGGGAAAGTGGGCAAACCTCTGCAGAGTATACAAACTAATCATGGTTAGCCGTGTCCCCGGTTATGGACAATCTTGAGTCTCTGGTACTTGGATTATCATAGTGATCTCATCACGTTACTTAAATAATTTGTTGGGTTATTGATGATAATTTGGGATTGTGTTGGAGGAACCTTCTCAATATTTTCAACCAACTTTGTAGTTAAATAAAATATATTCCTTTGGAGTAGGGAAAAATTGGCTTTTCGCAAAAACATTATAACCATAGAGCTTTCCACCAGCCATATATGCATGTAGTGATAGTTATCTTTCTTCGTTAACCTATGGTGTGAATTTGCCAGTACATTCAATGTACTGACCCTTTGTGGCTGCAACGTCTCATGTTGCAGGAATCTTACGACGAGTAAGCGATACGTTAGGGTTACAATTTCTACCCTCAACTTTGCCGTTGGTGTTGATGGGAATCCACAACCTTGTTGTTACTTCCGCTATTTGCATTGAGGTAATAGTATTTTCGTTGTTTTATACATGTGATTTACCTCTGTTATAAATCCTCGAGTACCGTGTGTGTCAGCATACCGATCCAGGGATGACACTTAAGCACAGAGACTTGACCGTCTGAGGTCGGGTCGCTACAGTAAATTAATTCTCGCACAAGTGTGTGCTTTGCCGGGTTCTACTTTGGCTTGCTTTTCCGTTCTATTTTGGCTTTTTTCCTTTGCCGCTTTCCTTTGGCTGCCGCCCTACCAGTCGGGCAGCAGCTCTGGGGTCTGTGGCTGGGTTAGGGACTTAGCAGTTTTTGGAAGACAAGTACTTTGGCCTCTTAGAACGTAGCAAGTCAAAAGAGAAGCCGGTCGACTGCTCAGCAGCCGGATGATGAGGCAAGGAGCCGACTTGGCATATGCTAGCACATTTTTCCATAGTCATTTTTCATGTGGACATCGTTTCCTGCCTTTAACTCTTGCCAGCCGGACAGTCGCTCTGCGAGCTGCGGCTTTAAGGCAAGAGAGGGCTTTAGATATCGGCACACTACTTGCCCGACTACAGGTAGCGTTAGCATAGGACAAGGCGGCGAGCCCCCGGGCTGACTGGTCGAACCCTGTGCCAGGCGGAGGAATGAAAATAATACATTCACTCGCAGAATCTTATCACATAGATAAAAAGGGTAGCCCCCGAGTGCTCCTCGAGGGTCCCGATGTCTTAGCTTCTTAATACAAAAGGTAGCATGGTACATACTGCATTAACTATAAAATCTTTGGAGGAGATTTGCATTCCATGGGCGCTCTGTTTCCTTGCCGGAGTCATCCCTCTTGCGCGCTCTGGGCTTCTGTGCGTCGATGAGGTAGTAGGAGTCGTTGCCCAAAGCTTTGCTGATGATGAATGGCCCTTCCCAAGGGGCCGAGAGCTTGTGCTGGCTGGCTGTTCGTTGGATCAGTCTGAGCACAAGGTCCCCCTCTCGGAAGGATCGAGGCCTGACCTTCCGACTGTGGTAGCGGTGCAGGCCCTGCTGGTAGATAGCAGACCGGCTGGGTGCCAACAGCCGGCCTTCTTCCAGCAGGTCAACGCTGTCTTCTCGCGCCTCCTTTGCTTCCGCCTCCGTGTACATGGTGACGCGAGGTGAGTCAAAGTCGATGTCAGTTGGGATGACAGCCTCGGCCCCGTACACGAGGAAGAAGGGAGTGAAGTCGGTTGATTTGTTCGGTGTGGTCCGAAGACTCCAGAGGACGGCCGGTAGCTCGTGGATCCAGCAGCTGGCCGAGCGCTCCAGTGGCTCGATCAGTCGGGGCTTGATGCCGGACAAGATGAGGCCGTTTTCTCGCTCGACTTGGCCATTTGACTGCGGATGGGCAACAGACGGTAAGTCCAGTCGGATGCCCTGTGTCGTGCAGAAACAGGCCATGGCGCCTTTGGCAAAGTTGGTGCCGTTGTCGGTGATGATGCTGTGCGGTATACCATACCAGACGGTGATATCTGTGATGAAGGTCACAACAGTCAGACCGTTCAACTTCTTGATTGGCTTCGCTTCAATCCATTTGGTAAATTTTTCCATGGCGACCAGCAGATGGGTCATGCCACCGCGTGCCGTCTTGAACAGGCCCACCATGTCCAGACCACAAACTGCAAATGGCCAAGTGAGGGGGATGGTCTTGAGTGCAGAAGCCGGCAGATGTTGCTTGGAGCTGAATTTTTGGCACCCTTTGCACTTCTTGACCAAGTCCTTGGCATCGTCCAAAGCAGTCGGCCAGAAGAATCCATGGCGGAAGGCTTTGGCGACAAGGGATCTGGAGGCCACATGGTGGCCGCACTCGCCTTGATGGATGTCTCTAAGGATTGCCTTGCCCTTCTCAGGCTCGACACAGTGCTGGAAGATGCCAGTCACGCTACCCCTGACAAGCTCTCTGTTTACTATCATGTATGCTCCTCCCCGGCGTTGCACTTTCCGGGCCGAGTTCTTGTCGGCTGGCAGCTCTCCGCTTACCAGAAAGTTGAGGATGGGCTGCACCCATGATGGTGCTTCGATCACTGTCATCATGGCCACTGGTACCAGGGCGGTTGGGTTGGGAGGAGGCGGGTTGGAGTCGGCCACCGCTTGTTGCGTCGTTGAAGTCCCCGGGCTGACTGCTGCAGTCCCATCGGGCGTGCCAGGCTGGCTGCGCTCGCCAGGAAGGAAGAGGGTTCCCATCCAGAACGTGTTTTCGGACGACGGTGCACCTAGCCCCATGGTGGGCGCCAAATGTCGGGGATATCGTGCGACATATGCCAAGGGGTGGCTTATCATGGATGGGGACAAAAGTACGTCGCCGGCCTCTAGAAGCGGGAGTGAGCGAGATCGCGTACGCCTACCGATCTTACCCAGGTTCGGGGCTCTCCTAGGAGATAACACCCCTAGTCCTGCTCTGCGGGGTCTCCGCATGATCACTATCTCAACAAGGTAGCTACAAGCTTGCTCCTTGAGCTGTTTGGCTAGAGGAGGAAGAAGAACAAGGCTAGCTCTACTCCACTCTCTCTATGTGGTGTGTGTGTCTACTAAGGTTCTGAACCCTTTGCATGGGTGACCTGGGGGTTTATATAGGCCTACCCCCAGGTGTACAATGGTAATCCGGCCGGGTCCTATCTCTGGTCACCGGTTCTCCGCCGGCTGTTCGGGCCCGCCGCCTGGTGGGGCCCGCTGGCTGTCGTGTACTCGGCCGACAGGTCGTGCCCTCCGCTTGCGGGTCTGCAGGCCGCTCTGTACTGTAGCCTGGCTACTGATGATGGATCCTTTGTCAGGGAGAGCGTGGCTACAGTCCCGCTGCCTGGCGGGCGTTCACTATAGCCACAGCCTGTCTCTTCTGGTTAATGGCGCACAAACTTTGAGGGGGAGAGGGGGCCGCCTGCTGGAAGGCGATCCACTCCCGCTGCCGCCTGGTAGGGCATCGCTGCCTTTTGGGGCTTGCCGACAGGTAGGGCCCGCCACCTGCGGGCCGTACCAACCGGCCATCGTGGGATCATGGCTCCCTCTGACGTAGGTGATGTCATGGGCTGCGTGGGTACAGTTCCGTGCCGGGCGAGGGGTATCCGCTTGGTACACCGCATTGTAGCCACACTCTGACCCTGGATTCGGGGGTGGCAGGCCGCACTGTAGCCATGCCCCGTCCCGTCGTGGTAATGAGGGTGCAGACTTTGAGGGCACGAGGGGCCGCCTTCTAGCAGCCGGCCTCCCTCGTGGCCGCCTTCTAGGCTCCGCCGCCTTCTAGCAGCCAGCCGCTTGGGCTAGCCGGCATAAGACGGCAGTCGTCCGTCCAGACGATGTGAGGGGCGCAGCTAACCCTGATGTCTTGAAATACTATGGGGGGGCTGATGAGGCTACCCGTAGTCATTTACTCCGACACTCTAAGCATTTAATATTTGCATGAGCAAGGTATATGATTGCAAGAGAGTTGCATGCATACTATTTTTTCTTGATCTATGTGTTATAGACGGGCTGTAGAATAAGAGCCCGCTTCACTCTCTCTCCTCTCTTCTCACTCCTCCAAGTAGGATTTTAATGACATGACAAGTCTTATAGCCTGCTAACAAGGCCTTAGACTTGCTCTTAGGCCCTATATAAATAGAAGGAGGGAGTACTATGAGCACTGCATACTCTACTACAGATGTTGTCAGTACTCCACTAGTACTATTGGACATGGAGCTTAAAAAAAGTTACTATTGGACTAGCTATACGTGGCGAAATCCTAGTAGGAAGAGCATGCGCGAGAACAAGCACATTCACGTGGTTGAAAACAAATTGGAAACCATCTCTGTTTGAATACCAATCTAGGAGTATGTACGAATCTAACAATATTGATTGGGCATTGTTGAATGTTGATACTTTTTTTTGTAAGTTTGATCAATGTAGAGATACTTTGACTACACATAAAACTTATACGTATGTAAACTAGAAAGGATCGGAGGGAGTATATTGTACGTTCAAAAGCGAAACGAACATTGAATACCATTTATATATGATTTGCGGATGCTATGATCACCGGTTCAAATTTTGAATCCACCTTAGGTATCACACACGCACCCACTCGTTTTCTCTCGATTTCATCTCGGGGTCCAGAGATCGATTGAAAGAGGACTAGGGTGGGTACAATACATTCGTTTCGCTTATGAACATACAATATACTCCTTCTGATCCCCACAGACCCCCCTGCGGGTCATTTCTATCATAGAAACAGACCAAACTTTATCTCCTTGCATGACACACAATTGATCTCTCAACATCAATCGATCTCGTCAAGATGTGTCAGGGCATGAACCGAATGGGATGTCAAAACTAAGACGGGAAGCGACACGTAGTGGAGGCAAAGTGAAACTTTAAACGAACTGTTTGTTTGTATGCATGTCGGACAAATTACAACATTGATAATACAAGCATGGTCTAGGCCCACATGCGGATGATACTCGGCAGAATGTTCAAATGAGGCATGCGGGAGGATGGACTCGACCGGAGGGCGGCATGATCGATGGAGAAGAGGGTTGGAGAGGAATGAGAAATAAGGAACGCCACATGATTATACTTGAATGGCTCAAATAAACAATAAGTTCTCTCGTTTTCCCTTCCGTCTTGGTCACGGAGTAAGATACTCCCTCTATTTTTATTTACTCTGCATACTAGGTTTGACTGAAGTCAAACTTCATAAAATTTGACCAAATTTATAGAAAACTAGCAAGATGCCCATGCCTTGCATGGAACATCAAGATCTTGTGGGAGAAAAGGATGAACGAGGGAAGGCCTTATTTGCAAATGTAGAGAGGAGTGCGGGTAAATTGTCATAGTTTCCTTCCTATTCGTTAGATATAGATCGGATGACCTATATTGTAGGATGGCAGGCACACCATCATCACCAACTCTGCTTTTTATCTACACTAGCAAGATGCCCGTGTGTTGCACGGAACATCAAGATGCATTTGTATGAGTAGTTTATCTTGTGGGAGAAAAGGATGAATGAGGGAAGGCCTTATTTGCAAATGTGGAGAGGGGTGTGGGTATATTTTGCAAAACTGCCACAGTTTCCTTCCTATCCGTCAGATATAAATTGGATGGACTCTTATAAAAAATAGAGTTGGTGATGATGGTGTGCCTACCATCCTGCAATATAGGCCATCCGATTTATATCTGACGGATATGAAGGAAACTATGGCAATTTGGAAAAAAGGTACCCACACACCTCTCCACATTTGCAAATAAGGCCTTCCCTCGTTCATCATTTTCTCTCACAAGATAAACTAGTCATACAAATGCATCTTGATGTTACGTGCAATGCACGGGCATCTTGCTAGTAAGAGTAGAAATATGAACATTTACAATAGCAAATATATATGATGTGAAAGTATATTCAATAATGAATCTAATGGTATTGATTTGTTATTGTATATGTTATTATTTCAGTCTATAAACTTTGTCAAAGTTTACAAAGTTTGACTTTGAGCAAAGCTAAAATGCGGAGTAAATAAAAACCAAGAGAGTACGCAGGGACTAGTATAGTTACTACTGCCGGAACATGGTAAGTTGGACCCCTAAATGCGGGCACGGACCGGGCACACCTCAATTATTCTTTCAAACAGTCGGACACCTACATTTAGCACACCATCCGGCTACTTAATCAAGTGTTATGCTTCACTACTTGAAAAGGAAAAGGGTGGTACCGTACCCAAAACCACCACACTTGGGGCTAGGGTAACAACTTGGTACTGTACCACATTTGAACCAGGGCACAAACACCACCTGTTCTGCGCCTAATGCGCAACCCGGAGCACTAACGCTCGAATATGGCCTGGAAAACAGGGAAACCGACATGTGGGGCACACTTGTCGAGACGACATGGCGCAGACTAGTCCAATGGAGGAGCTGGCCCACGACCTCCTCGCCACCGGCAACTGTTCATGTGGGACGTGGGGGCTAGCAACGTGG
Source organism: Triticum aestivum (assembly GCF_018294505.1). Taxonomy (NCBI): domain Eukaryota; kingdom Viridiplantae; phylum Streptophyta; class Magnoliopsida; order Poales; family Poaceae; genus Triticum; species Triticum aestivum. Next base: position 136,021,962 of record NC_057808.1, read on the forward strand.
CGCAACTCCAGCACCGCCTCTGGACATGGCGACCACGGTGAGCGACACGCGCATCGTCGCTGGACACGGTCGGTTTCACTGTGCCGAGGGTGGTGTTAGCGCTGTGGCACGACCAGCAGATCAACACCCGGCTCGTCGAGGATGCACGGGGCGCCGAAGTGCGCGCGCGCCATGACGCGTCCGCGGAGTGGTGTAGCGCGGCCAACTGCATCCCCGGGACCTGAGACCATGCTGGGTCGTCTTGCTTTTTCAATGACCTATGGGGTCGCATGTGAGCAAAGGGCATCTCCAAGGTTACCATGACCGCAACTGACTACCCTGGCTCACCAAAACCCTCGTCCCTCGCACCGTCGCGCGGTGCGTTCCCAGCCGGCACTAGGTGCCCGCATTCATGCTGTCCGTCCGTATGCCGTCGTTAAGAGGCTTGGTGCCTGAGGAACCAACTCTCGCGACTTAATGACACGGCCGGACGCTTTGGCCTCACCGGAATGTGCTACTTAGAGCGGCAATGCCCAGCTAACCTCCACACCATAGCGCATCGTCCTGCTACCTGGCACCACATCCGCCATGACCGCGAGCGCGAACGCTCTGTAGGAGAGCTTGTCTTCGGGGATGAAGCTCGAGGTCGCCGCCATCGCTCAACTCGCCGCTCACGACGCCATAGCGGCGTAGCCGGACGTGGATGCGACCGCACAAGCGGTGGCCACGCTGGCGGCCGACGACGGAAGCACCGTCAGCCACGCGTCCTACTTGCCGCCGTCCAACGTCCGGCACCGCCGAGGTCGGGAACTCCTCCGAGGATGAGTAGGGCATGGGAGGCGGCAGGGCATGGTGTGCCAACTGGCCAGTCTGTTTGTCGTGTTCTACTCTTCCTCGCCGGAGACCGCACCTTCGTCTTGAACCCCGACCCCGTACATGGAGATCGTAGATGGAGGACGTCGGTCACCGCCGTAGAATAGGTTTAGGGTCGGGTTTCTTATATTTTTCTGTCCTAAAAAAGTTTGAAATGTAATGAAAATCTGCCATGTTTGCATTAATCTCGGCCGGTGTATCTGAACTTTCACAATAATATAGTATATTGTAGGAGTACTAGCAAGATGCCAGTGCATTGCATGGAACATCAAGATCTTGTGGGAGAAAAGGATGAACGAGGGAATACCTTATCTGCAAATGCGGAGAGGAGTGCGGGTAAATTGTCATAGTTTCCTTCCTATCCGTAAGATATAGATCGGACGGCATATATTGCAGGATGGCAGGCACACCATCATCACCAACTCTGCTTTTTATTGAACCGAGACAAAGCTAACATGCGAAGGAAATAAACACATAGGGTCTACATACACAATTTATCTTAGGCACTCCAATAGTACGTCCACTACACATGCACGCATTTCACATCTTTCTACATCTACGGGAACCTACGAAAGGGTTAACGTAAATTGCATCCATCTCTCCTCCCTGATTTTCATGGTGGTGGGCCCCTCCCTCCCCCCAATCTACAATCAACAGCTCACGCGTTTCACATTACGTTAATTACGTAACTAGGATTACGTAGGTGTAGCATTACTCGTCCTAACTAGGCCAACCTCCCAGCATATCGCGCGAGAAAAGACCCGGCTGCGCCGTTTTAGTCGGGATTACCGGATTACTAGTAGTAGTATCGATGGATCGCGTGAAGCACCAAGTTTTTTTTTGAACAGGCGAAGCACCTAGTTTAAAAGGAAAAAAGGCGGTACACTCACAACACCCCTGTCCCAGTCGCATCGCACACCACACACGTTCGGTCCTGCACACGGCTCACGCAAACGGAACGCCCTTCAGCTTGCCTCTTCATTGACACGTGGGACTGCACTTGGAGAAACCAACCATGCGCCAAACTCCCCCCGCCCACCGCGCAAAAATCCCCCCCCCCCAAATCCCCCCAAATCCCAAATTCAACCGCCATTCGGCCAACTAGCCAATAATATTCCCCCAACCCCCCTCCCCCCATCCCTATCCACTCCATTCGCTCCGACAAAGCCGCCCTCCCCGCCGCTCCGATACGTCGGCGCCGCGGTTCGTCGAGGGGACGCATGATACGTCTCCAACATATCTATAAATTTTGATTGTTCCATACTATTATATTACCCGTTTTGGATGTTTAATGGGCTTTAATATGCTCTTTTATATTATTTTTGGGACTACCCTATTAACCAAAGGCCCAGTGCCAGTTTCTGTTTTTTTGCCTATTTCAGTGTTTCGCAGAAAAGGAATATCAAACGGAATCCAAACGGAACAAAACATTCGTGAGGATCTTTCTTGGAACGAACGCAATCCAGGAGACTTGGAGTGGAAGTAGAGGAAGCAACGAGGCAGCCATGAGGCAGGAGGGTCCATAGCCTCTCCGATGACGTGTGAGTAGTTTACCACAGACCTTCGGGTCCATAGTTATTAGCTAAATGGCTTGTTCTCTCTCTTTGGTACTCAATACAAAGTTCTCCTCGATGTTCTTGGAGATCTATTCCGTGTAATACTTTTTGCGGTGTGTTTGCCGAGATCCGATGAATTGTGGGTTTATGATCAAGATTATCTATGAACAATATTTGATTTTTCTCTAAATTCTTATATGCATGATTTGATATCTGTGCAGGTGTCTTCGAATTATCGGTTTAGTTTGGCCTACTAGATTGATCTTTCTTGCAATGGGACAAGTGCTTAGCTTTGGGTTCAATCTTGCGGTGTCCTTTCCCAGTGACAACAGGGGCAGCAAGGTACGTATTGTATTGTTGCCATCGAGGATAAAAAGATGGGGTTTATATCATATTGCTTGAGTTTATCCCTCTACATCATGTCATCTTGCTTAATGCATTACTCTGTTCTTATGAACTTAATACTCCAGATGCATTCTAGATAGCGGTCGATGTGTGGAGTAATAGTAGTAGATGCAGAATCGTTTCGGTCTACTTGACACGGACGTGATGCCTATGTTCATGATCATGCCTAGATATTCTCATAACTATGCGCTTTTCTATCAATTCCTCGGCAGTAATATGTTCACCCACCGTAATATATGCTATCATGAGAGAAGCCACTAGTGAAACCTATGGCCCCCGGGTCTATTTTACATCATATTAGTTTATCGTCAACTTGCCAATTTCTATCGCCGTTTATTTTGCAATCTTTACTTTCCAATCTATACAACAAAAATACCAAAAATATTTATCTTATTATCTTTATCATATCTCACTTTTGCATGTGGCCATGAAGGGATTGATAACCCCTTTATCGCGTTGGTTGCAAGGTTCTTGATTGTTTGTGCAGGTACTAGGCGATTTGCGTGTAGTCTCCTACTGGATTGATACCTTGGTTCTCAAAAACTGAGGGAAATACTTACGCTACTTTGCTGCATCACCCTTTCCTCTTCAAGGGAAAGCCAACACATGCTCAAGAGGTAGCAAGAAGGATTTCTGGCATCGTTGCCGGGAGATCTACGCTCAAGTCAAGACATACCTAGTACCCATCACAAACTCTTCTCCCTCGCATTACATTATTTGCCATTGCCTCTCGTTTTCCTCTCCCCCACTTCACCCTTGCCGTTTTATTCGCCCTTTTTCATTTGTTTCCTTTTGCTTGCTTCTTCTATGCTTGTGTGTTGGATTGATTGTTTGTCAAGATGGCTCAAGATAATACTAAATTATGTGATTTTTCCGAGACCAACAACAGTGATTTTATTAGCACTCCGATTGCTCCTATTACCGATGCTGAATCTTGTCAAATTAATGCTGCTTTGTTGAATCTTGTCATGAAAGATCAATTTTCTGGCCTCCTTAGTGAAGATGCCGCTACCCATCTAAACAACTTTGTTGATTTGTGCGATATGCAAAATAAGAAAGATGTGGATAATGATATTGTTAAATTGAAGCTATTTCCGTTTTCGCTTAGAGATCGTGCTAAAACTTGGTTCTCTTCTTTGCCTAAAAATAGTATTGATTCATGGAATAAGTGCAAAGATGCTTTTATCTCTAAGTATTTTCCTCCTGCTAAGATCATCTCTGTTAGAAATGATATTATGAATTTTAAGCAACTTGATCATGAGCATGTTGCACAAGCTTGGGAGAGGATGAAATTAATGATACGTAATTGCCCAACACATGGTTTGAATCTATGGATGATTATACAAAAAATTAACGCCGATTGAATTTTTCTTCTAGAAATCTTTTAGATTCGGCCGTGGGAGGTACTTTTATGGAAATCACTTTAGAAGAAGCTACTAAAGTCCTAGATAATATTATGGTTAATTATTCTCAATGGCATACCGAAAGATCCACTACTAGAAAGGTTCATGCGATAGAAGAGATTAATGTTTTGAGTGGAAAGATGGATGAACTTATGAAATTATTTGTGAATAAGAGTGTTTCTTCTGATCCTAATGATATGCATTTATCCACTTTGATTGAGAATAATAATGAATCTTTGGATGTGAATTTTGTTGGTAGGAACAACTTTGGTAATAACGCGTATAGAGGAAACTTTAATTCTAGGTCGTTCCCTAGTAATTCCTCTAATAATTATGGTAATTCCTACAACAACTCTTATGGAAATTTTAATAAGATGCCCTCTGATTTTGAGACTAGTGTTAAAGAATTTATGAATTCGCAAAAGAATTTCAATGCTTTGCTTGAAGAAAAATTGCCTAAGATTGATGAGTTGGCTAGGAACGTGGATAGAATTTCTCTTGATTTTGGTTTTTTGAAACTTAGATCTATTCCACCTAAGCATGATATCAATGAGTCTCTCAAAGCCATGAGAATTTCCATTGATGAGTGCAAAGAAAGAACCGCTAGGATGCGTGCAAAAAAAGATTGCTTTGTGAGAGCATGTTCTTCTAGTTTTCATGATAATAATGATGAAGATCTAAAAATGATTGATGTGTCTCCTATTAAATCTTTGTTTTCGAATATGAATCTTGATAAATATGGGACTGGAGATGAGTCAGCTTTAGTTAAAAGGCATCCCAATGATTCGGAGTTTTTAGATCTTGATGCAAAAATTAATAAAAGTGGGATTGAAGAGGTCAAAACTTTACATAGCAATGAACCCACTATTTTGGATTTCAAGTAATTTAATTATGATAATTGCTCTTTGATAGATTGTATTTCCTTGTTACAATCCGTGTTAATTTCTCCTCATGCTTATGATCAAAATAAAGCTTTTACTAAACATATCGTTGATGCTTTAATGCAATCTTATGAAGAAAAACTTGAATTACAAGTTTCTATTCCTAGAAAACTATATGATGAGTGGGAACCTACTATTAGAATTAATATTAAAGATCATGAATGCTATGCTTTATGTGATTTGGGTGCTAGTGTTTCCACAATTCCCAAAACTTTGTGTGATGTGTTAGTTTTCCGTGAATTTGATGATTGGTCTCTAAATTTGCACCTTGCGGATTCCACCATTAAGAAACCTATGGGAAGGATTAAAGATGTTCTTATTGTTGCAAATAGGAATTATGTGCCCGTAGATTTCGTTGTTCTTGATATAGATTGCAATCCTACATGTCCTATTATTCTTGGTAGACCTTTCCTTAGAACTATTGGTGCAATTATTGACATGAAAGAAGGAAATATTAGATTCCAATTTCCGTTAAGGAAAGGCATGTAACACTTTACTAGAAATAAAATTAAATTACCTTATGAATCTATTATGAGAGCCACATATGGATTGCATACCAAAGATGGCAATACCTAGATCTATTCTTGTTTTTATGCCTAGCCAGGGGCGTTAAACGATAGCGCTTGTTGGGAGGCAACCGTATTTTATTTTTGTTCCTTGCTTTTTGTTCCTGTTTAGTAATAAATAATTCATCTAGCCTCTGATTAGATGTGTTTTTATGTTTTAATTAGTGTTTGTGCCAAGTAGAACCTTTGGGAAGTCTTGGGTGAAGTCTTTGCGATCTTGCTGTAAAAAACAGAAACCTTAGCGCTCACGAGATTAGCTGCCATTTTTTAATGGAGAGTGATTTTAGGTTGATTATTTTTGAAGATGATTAATAGATAAATTCCTCACGTCCACCAATTTATTTCATAATTTTTCGATTTACAGAAGTATACATTTGATACAGATTACTACAGACTATTCTATTTTTGACAGATTCTGTTTTTCGTGTGTTGTTTGCTTATTTTGATGAATCTATGGCTAGTATCGGGGGGTACGAACCATAGAGAAGTTGGAATACAGTAGGTTTAACACCAATATAAATAAAGAATGAGTTAATTACAGTACCTTAAAGTGGTGGTTTGTTTTCTTACACTAACGGAGCTCATTAGATTTCCTGTTTAAGTTTTGTGTTGTGAAGTTTTCAAGTTTTTGGGTAAAGATTTGATGGATTTTGGAACAAGGAGTGGAAACAGCCTAAGATTGGGGATGCCCAAGGCACCCCAAGGTAAAATTCAAGGACAACTAAAAGCCTAAGCTTCGGGATGCCCCGGAAGGCATCCCCTCTTTCGTCTTCGTCTATCGGTAACTTTACTTGAGGCTATATTTTTATTCATCACATGATATGTGTTTTGCCTGGAGTGTCTTGTATGATTTGAGTCTTTGCTTTTTTAGTTTACCACAATCATACTTACTGTAGACACCTTTTTGGAGAGACACACATGAATCGGAATTTATTAGAATACTCTATGTGCTTCACTTATATCTTTTGAGCTAGATAATTTTGCTCTAGTGCTTCGCTTATATCTTTTTAGAGCATGGTGGTGGTTTTATTTTATAGAATTTATTGATCTCTCATGCTTCACTTATATTATTTTGAGAGTCTTTTAGAACAGCATGGTAATTTGCTTTGGCTATAAAATTAGTCCTAATATGATGAGCATCCAAGATGGGTATAATTAAAACTATCATATAAAGTGCATTGAATACTATGAGAAGTTTGATTCCTTATGATTGTTTTGAGATATGAAGATGGTGATATTAGAGTCATGCTAGTTGAGTAGTTGTGAATTTGAGAGATACTTGTGTTAAAGTTTGTGATTCCCGTAGCATGCACGTATGGTGAACAGTTATGTGATGAAGTCAGAGCATGATTTATTTATTGATTGTCTTCCTTACGAGTGGCGGTTGGGGACGAGCGATGGTCTTTTCCTACCAATCTATCCCCCTAGGAGCATGCGCATAGTACTTTGTTTCGATAACTAATAGATCTTTGCAATAATTATGTGAGTTCTTTATGACTAATGTTGAGTCCATGGATTATACGCACTCTCACCCTTCCACCATTGCTAGCCTCTCTAATACCGCGCACCTTTCGCGGTATCGTACACCCACCATATACCTTCCTCAAAACAGCCACCATACCTACCTATCATGGCATTTCCATAGCCATTCCGAGATATATTGCCATGCAACTTTCCACCGTTCCGTTTATTATGACACACTCCATCATTGTCATATTGCTTTGCATGATCATGTAGTTGACGTCGTATTTGTGGCAAGGCCACCATTCATCATTCAGACATGTCGCTCTTGATTCATAGCATATCCCGGTACACCGCCGGAGGCATTCACATAGAGTCATATTTGTTCTAATTCTTGAGTTGTAAGTAAATAAAAGTGTGATGATCTTCATTATAGAGCATTGTCCCATGTGAGGAAAGGAAGATGGAGACTATGATTCCCTCATAAGTCGGGATGAGACTCCGGATGAAAAAAATAAATAAAAGAGGCCAAAGAAGCCCAAATAAAAAAAGAGAGGCCAAAGAAGCCCACCATAAAAAATGATGAGAGAAAAATACAGAAGGGACAATGTTACTATCCTTTTTCCACACTTGTGCTTCAAAGTAGCACCGTGATCTTCATGATAGAGAGTCTCTTATTTTGTCACTTTCATATACTAGTGGGAATTTTTCATTATAGAACTTGGCTTGTATATTCCAATGATGGGCTTCCTCAAAATGCCCTAGGTCTTCGTGAGCAAGCGAGTTGGATGCACACTCAGTTAGTTTCTCTTGTTGAGCTTTCATACACTTATAGCTGTAGTGCATCCGTTGCATGGCAATCCCTACTCACTCACATTGATATCTATTGATGGGCATCTCCATAGCCCGTTGATACGCCTAGTTGATGTGAGACTATCTTCTCCTTTTTGTCTTCTCCACAACCACCATTCTATTCCACCTATAGTGCTATGTCCATGGCTCACGCTCATGTATTGCGTGAAAGTTGAAAATGTTTGAGAACATCAAAGTATGAAGCAATTGCTTTGCTTGTCATCGGGGTTGTGCATGATTATGTTAGGTAGCATTCCACATCAAAAATTCTATTTTTATCATTTACCTACTCGAGGACGAGGAGGAATTAAGCTTGGGGATGCTTGATACGTCTCCAACATATCTATAATTTTTTATTGTTCCATGCTATTATATTATCCATTTTGGATGTTTAATGGGCTTTAATATGCTCTTTTGTATTATTTTTGGGACTAACCTATTAACCAAAGGCCCAGTGCCAGTTTCTGTTTTTTTGCCTATTTCAGTGTTTCGCAGAAAAGGAACATCAAACGGAACGAAACCTTCGCGAGGATCTTTCCTGGAACGAACGCAATCCAGGATACTTGTAGTGGAAGTTAGAGACGCAACGAGGCGGCCACGAGGCAGGAGGGCGTGCCCAGGGGGGTAGGCGCGCCCCCACCCTTGTGGCCCGCTCGTAGCTCCACCGACCTACTTCTTTCGCCTATATATACTCTTATACCCTGAAAACATCCGGGGGAGCCACGAAACCACTTTTCCACCCCCGCAACCTTCTGTACCCGTGAGATCCCATCTTGGGGCCTTTTCCGGCGATCTGCCGGAGGGGGATTCGATCATGGAGGGCTTCTACATCAACACCATAGCCTCTCCGATGATGTGTGAGTAGTTTACCACAGACCTTCGGGTCCATAGTTATTAGCTAGAGGGCTTCTTCTCTCTCTTTGGTTCTGAATACAAAGTTCTCCTCGATGTTCCTGGAGATCTATTCGATGTAATACTTTTTGCGGCGTGTTTGCCGAGATCCGATGAATTGTGGGTTTATGATCAAGATTATATATGAACAATATTTGATTCTTCTCTGACTTCTTATATGCATGATTTGATATCTTTGCAAGTCTCTTCGAATTAGCGGTTTAGTTTGGCCTACTAGATTGATCTTTCTTGCAATGGGACAAGTGCTTAGCTTTGGGTTCAATCTTGCGGTGTCCTTTCCCAGTGACAGTAGGGGCAGCAAGGCACATATTGTATTGTTGCCATCGAGGACAAAAAGATGGGGTTTATATCATATTGCTTGAGTTTATCCCTCTACATCATGTCATCTTGCTTAATGCGTTACTCTGTTCTTATGAACTTAAGACTCTAGATGCATGCTGGATAGCGGTCGATGTGTGGAGTAATAGTAGTAGATGCAGAATCGTTTCGGTCTACTTGACACGGACGTGATGCCTATGTTCATGATCATGCCTAGATATTCTCATAACTATGCGCTTTTCTATCAATTGCTCGGCAGTAATTTGTTCACCCACCGTAATATATGCTATCATGAAAGCAGCCACTAGTGAAACCTATGGCCCCTGGTTCTATTTTACACCATATTAGTTTATCGTCAACTTGACAATTTCTATCGCCGTTTATTTTGCAATCTTTACTTTCCAATCTATACAACAAAAATACCAAAAATATTTATCTTATTATCTTTATCAGATCTCACTTTTGCAAGTGGCCGTGAAGGGATTGACAACCCCTTTATCGCGTTGGTTGCAAGGTTCTCGATTGTTTGTGCAGGTAGTAGGCGATTTGCGTGTAGTCTCCTACTGGATTGATACCTTGGTTCTCAAAAACCGAGGGAAATAGTTACGCTACTTTGCTGCATCACCCTTTCCTCTTCAAGGGAAAACCAACGCATGCTCAAGAGGTAGCAATGCACAGCGATCCTCTCGCTCCCACAGTAATCTCTCATAGACTGCCGTCCTCTAGCCGCGCCGCCACCGCTGGCGATGTTCTTGTGGTGGCACACGTCGGTGAGCGCCGCCACCGCTGGCGACGTTCGTGTGGAGAAGCACGGTGTTCAGCTTCTCCCACGGCACGCGCATTCTAGACAGAGGCCCCGTGCATGTCGGTGTAGCGCTGAATGTTAGCAGATAGACGCTGTTAATCTCACTGTTTGCCGAAGTAGTTTACAGTCAATATGCTCTGCTTAAGAAGCTTCCTTGCCCTGTTCTGCAGTCAATCTGCTTAGCTGAGATGGCATGCCAAGCCCGATTAGTTGCTAAAATATCCTACCATATATTTATTGTGATGGAGATTGCCATGGTCTAGTAGCCAATCTGTTAGGTGAAATAGCTCTAAACCATTTTATACTCGATCTTTGTTGCTGCGTTGGCCTTCGATAGTTCGATGGCTGTGTGCTCGGCCTCATTGACTGCTGAAACAGCCTACCATAATTTAGCACTCAAATCTGTTTGATGAATTAGCTTTAAATACATTTTGTTACTTAGATCTTCTCGTCCAAATATCTTGCCATAGCTTTAGACATCGACCTAGGTATTTTTTTCCGGACTTCCTAAAAAAGCATATATGTTTTTCCTGTAATATCTAGTAGAAGAACTAATTTGTATGTCTAACAGATGGACATGACTTGGATAACTTCTGCTCGAAGATTCTTCACTGCATATGTCGAGGGGGTTGAAAACTTCATGAACTTTATCAGAGCTGAGTACGGTGGTCCGAAATCAGATGTGATCTGCCCGTGTAGCAGTTGTATGAATTCAGTTACAAGACCCCAGTCAACTATGCAAAATCATCTACACTTGTATGGGATGTCGGTCACATATACTAGGTGAGTTCATCATGATGAAGCTATGAACGTCAATGTTACTGACTACTTGGAAGCAGCAGATCACCATCTTGATCTGCCTGATGCTCAGGTGGAAGAGGAGGAGGAGGAGGTGGTGGCGGAGCCAGTGAGTTTGACCAACATTGAAACAATGCTACGAAATGCTCGTGCATTTCATGAACTTTCACCTGCAGAAGAAAAACGGTGGGCCCGCATTGGAACAATGCAACGTGGCTGTCACCCCAGGAAATAAGTTGTCAGTATTCTTAGCTATGGTCACCTTTCTTCAGGTGAATACATCTGAGCGGATGACCAACAAATCATTCGATGCGATGTTGGCTGCTTTCCACAAAGCTTTCCAAGATGCGTCTGGGCTGCCACACACCTACAGTAAACAGAAGAATTTCCTTCGTGCAATTGGAATTGGATATGATATGATCCATGTTTGTAAGAATAATTGTGTTCTGTTCCGGAAGGATTATGCCAACTTAAGTGAATGCCCGAAATGCAAATCATCAAGATGGAAAGATGGTGATGCTGTGAAGAGGATTCCTCATAATGTTCTGAGACATTTTCCAATTATACCAAGATTGCAGAGGTTGTTTCATGATGCTGAAACAAGAGAGGATGTACCGTGGCATTTTAGGAAACAGGAGCACAGAGATCAGAATGTAATGAGCCATCCATCTCATGGTAGTGAGTGGAAAAGCTTCAATCAGAAACACAAAAAGTTTGCTGCTGACCCGAGAAACATTAGACTTGTCTTTGCTTCAGATGGATTTAACCCATTTGTCCACCAGAGTGCCACATATAACATGTGGCCAGTGCTTGCTATCCCTTACAACATGCCTCCAAATGTCTGCACCAAAGAATCAAACTACATGATCACCTTGCTCATCCCAGGTCCAAAAAGTCCTAGAAAGGATTTTGATTTATTCATGGAGCTTCTTGTGGAGGAACTTCAACAGCTATGGAGAGGTGTTCTCACTCGAGACCTATATAGCAGCCCACCAGCTGATTTCTTTCTGCGTACTATTATAATTTGGTGCATCCATGTATCCGGCTTTGGGCACTATCTTAGGGCGAACGACACATGGTTACAATGCATGTGTTCACTGTGGCAGGAATCCACTGTCATACGCTATACTTAGCAAGATCTGTTACATTGGACACCGCCATTTCCTTGCCAAGGACAAGCCGCGTCCTACAAAATACCGAAGACATGTGTTCAATGCAAAGCATGAAATCCGTGATGCGCCAAAGAGGCTCACCGCCGATGAGTTGCAAGTGGAATTAGAGAAGGTCAGGCATCTTACACCAGGAAACCATCCTGGTGTTGGTAGCGGGAAAAGGAAGCATGGCAGGGCAGAAGAGAGATTATTGTTTACCCGCGGGTCTACTTTGTGGGACTTGGAGTATTGGAAAGATTTGGATCTGCGGCATAATCTTGATGTGATGCACATCGAGAAAAATATATGTGACAGGATTATCGGCACACTTCTTAATATTGAAGGCAACACGAAAGATACCTTAAAATCTAGGATTGATTTGACACACCTAGGTATCAGACAGGATTTGCAGCTGCAAGATGAAGGTAAACCACGAGATATGGCACCAGCTGTGTACGTCTTGGACAAGGGAAAAAGAAAAGAATTCTGCGAGGTCCTGCCACGTGTGAGATTCCCACATGGATTTGCTTCCAACCCTGAAAGAAGAGTCAGTGCAGATGGCAACAAGGTACAAGGGTTGAAAACTAATGACTGACACGTCTTACTTCAAAGGGTTTTACCTGTTATCCTTGGAGGATTGGGCTGCCCTGACTTATACAGAGCAGTTGCAGAGTTGGAACAATTCTTCAGGGAACTCTGCAGTAGAAATATCAGGGTAGATGCTTTGGAGCTTCTTAGAGACAAGATACCAACTATCCTATGCGACCTTGAGAAGATATATCCTCGAGCCTTCTTTGATGTGATGGTGCATTTGGCTGTTCATCTACCTGATGAGGCACTACTTAGAGGTCCAGTACAATATGGCTGGATGTACCCTATTGAAAGGCGGCTAGGTACTTCTAAGGGCTATGTTAGGAATAGAGATAGACCCGAGGGTTCCATTGCAGAGGCCTACATTGCTATAGAAGCGTTGACATTCTGCTCAAAATACATTGAAATAGCTGATCAGCTTAGCAAAGAGGTGGGTGAAGACAATCCCGGGCTCAATGTTTTCGATTATTCTGTTCGAGTTACAGGGAAGAGTCGACAAGAGGACAAACCTAAAGATTTGGATAAAATGGTTTGGTATGTGTTGAATAACTGTCCTGAGATACTACCTTATATAAAGTAAGTGCTAAGTACTGCAGCTTATACATCATAATCTACTAAACTTGCAGCACATTCTTATATATTTAGATGTTTGACACGATCACTATGTTCTGCAACATCTACAAAAAGGAGTTACTGCCAAAAAATTCAAGAAACATTGACAAACTGGTTATGGCAGGATTTGTGAAATGGTTCAAGAGCCATGTAAGCTTTTGAATTGCACTGTCAGTTTTTTTAATATATTGAGTACGTAAGATAATCATATTGTCTATTTTCTAACCATTGGTTAAGAAGATGCAGGAGGATGGGCAGGCAATTGATGATGCCCTTTACGCACTAGCAATGGGTCCTGATCGCAAAACCCAGAGCTGATGATTATTTCAAATCCATCAATGTCAAGGCGGCGTACCATACCAACGAGCCTTTTATTTTGGCAAATCAAGCAACACAGATTTGGAAGACAAATTCGCACGTAGCGATGACTGGAGAGTATTGCAAAGGTTTGAGCAGAGGAATTCGTTTAATGAAGTTGCACAACAAGATGATGCTTACACTGCTCCTGATGTACAAGATTCCACAGATGTTCCTAATATCTTTGAGAACCATCACGTCAATGACGCCGGCGAAAAGATTGCCTGTCGTGTTGTGGACATACAAGAGTTGATCAAGAAGAAGCAAACGTTTGAGGACATTGAGGATGAAGAAGAAGATGACACTCTGGGGAATTACGATTCAGACTGATACACATGGCGAAGATGTTGATGCTGCTGCTGCGGATGATAATTAGATTGCTTTTGTCGTATTTGCCTGTCAGAAGACGTTTTTTATCTACTATGTGAAATTGTGTTTGCTATGACAACTGAAACCTGATGAACGTGTTGTTTAGTATTTTGCTGTGAGAACATCACTTGTTATGTATGTTCATTTGTGTTTGGTGATTGTATGATGACTAAAACATGATGGCATTGTTGTTTAGTTGCACTCATATTTGGCTGTGAAACATGAATTTGATGACATAGTTTGTTGTTGGACTGCAATTTGCTCAACGTCTTCAAATGGGAACAAAGCTGACCCGATCGGGCCTCTGCTAATTTATTTATTTATTACCAAAAGGGCTTCTGCTATTTATTTATGAGCAAAAGCGGATACCCCCCGATTTCCATTAATAGAAATCATTAGATGTTCACAACACTACGCCCAGCCTGCTACACAAGTTTCATTCATTACTAGTTTCAGCAAAGTGCTCGTGTCATAGCCACTGAATACATCATGAGTGCTACATACACAGCAAATAAAGAGACAATCATCCTACAAAGCACATCGATTTTTCCCATTATCTTCACAAGCTCTTTCATCTCCTCATTGCTGTCAAGGCCGTTCAGCAGCTGTTGCTTGGCCATGATCAGAGGAACTGCATCTTTAACCTTCTGCTCTGCATCTTCCTCTTCTTTCGTTCCTTCAGTTACTTGTCCAACACCCCAACCTGCTGGTATTGGGATTCCTCGGCTAACCAAATAATCAGCGTAGTTGCATTCCCCCACATCAGCAACTTCCCAGAAATACAAATCACACGAATCTTCCCTTTTCTGCATGAATCAAATTGGAAGATCATCAACCAAACTAATAAAAAATCAGCAACTGAAAGCAGCAGAATAACACTTAAACATATTATTACCCCATGATTCGGGCATTTGTAGAAGACTAGGCCAGGGTTGAGGATTGTGGTTGAGACGCAACGGATGACACTGCGTGATTTGCACCAGTGGCACCACAACAACGGCAGCGGGTTGCGATGTGCAACCTGCTGTGGTGCGTGTGCCGGCGGGGGTGTGATGAGACCCACATGCGATGGTATGGGTGGCGACTTGGCGCATGTCTGGTTGTTGCCTGCTGAAGAGCAGGTGGACGAGCAGCGAGCAGACATGGTTGCTGCGGCCAGAGCTTCTGATGCTAGGTAGAGTAAGTAGAGAAGAGGAGAAGCGAACGTTGGATATGTCAGTTTCATTACTAGCAGAGTAGCATAGCACCATATATTGTCATAGTCTAGGTTTGGATTCAAACCAGCTACAGGAGCGCGTCTCTCTTTTTTCTAAAATTCAGCAACGTCTCTTTACTGGTACACTAGCTTGTTCTATACGCCTTCTCAAGTCTTTGATTTTCTTTCTTTTTTTGCGAGAAAGGAAGGAGGACAAAATTGAGAGTTCCTGGGACTCAAACGCAAGACCTCTCGGTGGAAAACCAAGGGTGCTAGTCACTTATGTGGCGAACGTTCCCTCGGAGGAGGACGGCAGACGAACGCATTTTCCTCGCAGTTTTAGATGCCACGCAAGATCAAACGGTCGCAGTTTCGGGAATGTTATCAGGCGAACGAGCCCAGTTTTCCAACTTGGTGTCAGCTTAGTCAACAAACAATTGTGCCAACCTTGACCGTTGGATTGATATTCAACGTCTGTCGTGTTTCTTCAGTCTCTTCTTCCTCCAGCCGCCAAAGCCAAACCAGGGCCGGCGGGACCGCCTGCTCCCGCCTCCCACGGCTGGTTGTGCTGTCATGCACGCATCGTGGCCACATCGCACCCTAAAACTCTGCGCATCTTCCACGGCTCCTGTTTGTTCTTGTCTGAGGCCTCATCATCGTCCTCCGCCTTGGTTCACTTGCCGAGGCGCTGCCCTCCGGTGTTGTCAACATGGTCAACAACCGAGAGGAATAAGGAGATGACTGTACATGGTGAGGATGACAGTAGGGACCCAGCAGCGCAATAATTTTGTTTTTTTGGGACGGAGAAGGGTATCAGCTGGGTTGTTCGGGAGCTGTGGCCCGTCTAGGCCAGGCTTTTATTTCAAATGTTTAGCTCATGAATAGCCTAGTTTGTTTTTTTCCTTTTTGAAAATGGCTAGCCCAGCTATTCTTTTTTGCAGAATAACCAACATAGGCCTACTTGCTTTTCTACGCCCTGCTGGGCCGGAAATCTTTCAAGACGAGGAGGGATGCATTTTGCCCAGAAAATGGGCTATAAGTAATAAGAAATGGGCTGTAAGTAATATTAAATGGGCTGTAAAATGAGTAAATACAGCAAACAGGCAATTAGTTCCAAAATACCTTTTTCTTTCGGATTTTGATACTCTAAATTTCATTGTTTTTGTGCGGGTAACATTGGATTTAAATTAAGGTATGTTTAGTTTTTAAATTAATTTGAATCTGGCTAGAAATTTCGGGATGTATGCTATTTGGGACATATTTGGAGGCTGACTTGTGGGTCTACTAGGTTGACGCATACCAAGGGCTTTGTCAACTTAGTCAATATAAATGATTCTAGTTGTAGAGACCATACGATGTCCATCCAACGGCCGTAGTGCTTCTTCAACCTCTGGTCTTCTTGCTCCAGCCACCCAAACCAGTGCCGGAGGGACTACCTGCTGCCACCTCCCGTGGCCAGCTGTGCTGCCGCACAGGCCGCACCGCCCCACCCTACTCCATTGCTGGCCAGGCCATTCCTCTACTCACCCACACCTCCTGTTATTTTTGGCGACGACAGGCGGACCAGTAAACCCTCGTACTGCCCACCGCGTGAGCAATCCATTCCGAGTCTTCCCCGACTCCGTGTAGTTCCCGTCCTAAGCCTCACCATCGTACACCGCCCTGGTGCTCTCGGCGCGCCGTGGTCAACATGGTCAACAAACGACATCCGTCGGACGTGGACTATACGTGGAGAGGTTGACAGCTGGGTCCATGGCCGCACACAAGGAAATGCCTCCTTATTACGCGCAAAATAATGATTCCTCTAACTGACATCTGGGACCCACCGAAAGGGCCTCTGTATTTCGCGAAAAAACTTTCCCCCCACTGATAGGTCGGACCCACCAGCTATATCTTCGCACGCAAGGAAGTGCCTCCTTATTACGCACAAAAAAATGAATACCCCCTGCTAGCTGGGACCCAGCAAAGTGGGAGGCTGACATGTGGGCCTACTAAGTTGATGGGGACGGAGGGCTTTGTCAACTTAGTCAATGTGAATGATTCTAGAACCAGTGACCGTACGATTTCCATCCAACGGCCGTAGTGCTTCTTCAACCTCTGGTCTTCTTACTCCAGCCGCCCAAAGCAGCGCCGGTCGTGCCGCCTGCTCCTGCCTCCTGTGGCCAGCTGTGCTGCCGCGGAGGCCTCACCGCCCCCTACTACTCCCACCGCTGGCCAGGCCCTGCGGCGTCGGCAGGCTCACACCGCAGTCAAACCAGTGAACCCTCGTACTCCTCTCCGCGTGGGCATCCACTGCCGCGTCTTCCCCGGCTCAGCGTCGTCCCTTTCCTAGGCCTCGTCGTCGTCCACCGCCTTGGTGCTCTCGGCGTGGCATGGTCAATGTGGTCAAAGAACGACTTCCATCAGAAGAGTACTATACGTGGAGAGGCTAACAGCTGGGTCCACGGCAGCAGCAAGGAAGTGCCTCCTTATTACGCGGAAAATAATGATTCCTCCACCTGACAGCAGGGACCCACCGGACGGACCACCGTATTTCATGAAAAAAACATTTCCCCCTAACTGCTGGGACCCACCAGCTACATCTTCGCACGAAAGGAAGTGCCTGACAGTAGGGACCCACTTGGTCGAAGCGTACGTAGAGTTGTCATTCTGGTCGCGAATGTGTACGTACATACTGGTCGATCGGTCTGTCTACAAGTATGAACCGTGGCCGAGTAAGTACTGGCACGTGTCGTTGTAGAGTACCCGACATAGCAGTTCACGTAGTCCCGTCTAAGTCCTGTACACGTACGTACAACCACGGGGCAAAAGATAAGGCCACGTACGTACATACGGGCGGGGTCTCGAGCGTGTACTCGCGCATATATATACAGACGAGCATGGCTTGTTTACATGGAGAGGCAACGGACGGGAGCAACGGTGTCCTGTTCATCGGGTAGCGAACCGGCTGGGTCGGAACGGAGAAACAACATCGTGTTCATGGGGAGGCAACGGAGTACGTGGTGTTCATCGGGAGCCAACCGGCTTGGACGGAACAGCCGATGGAAACGAGGCCTGGCGTACCGCAGAATGGAGCAAACAGCCTTGTCTTCGACCGGCCACGGGCGAAATTCATCGGGAGGGGCCTGGCGTACCACAAAACGGAGGAAACAGACTTCTCTTTGACCTCCTACGGTCGAAACGGGGTCCTGTTGATAGGGAGGGGTGTGGCGTACCGCAAAACAGAGGAAACAAACTTGTATTGGAGAGCTACGGTCGAAACGGGGGGTCCTGTTCATCAGGAGGGGTGTGGCGTACCGCAAAACAGGACTCCACAGGATACTGTTCATCTCCACCGTGAACCTCCTCCAGCCTCCACCTGCGACTGTTCATCCACGGGCTCCTGTTCATCCAACCTCCACCGCTCCTCCACCGGCTATTGTTCAACCAGCCCTCTCCACGGGGTCCTGTTCAGGCACCCCTCCATGGTCTACTGTTCATCCAGCCCTCCATCGACTACTGTTCAACCAGCCCTCCACGGGGTCCTGTTCATCCAGCCCTCCACGGGGTACTGTTCATCCACCCCCAACCGGCTCGGTCGGGGTCCTGTTCATCCAGCGGCAACGGCCTGTACTACCACAGGGTCCTGTTCATCCAACCCCAACAACGCTCACTGTTCATCCAGAGGCAGCATCAATCGGCTTCAGTTGGCAGCAGTAGCGAAGGAATCACTCGGGTTCAGTTAAACAGCAAGGGATCGATCGCTCGGGTTCAGTAACGTAGCTAGTGCAATCGCTCGGGTTTAGTTAGAGCCCAACACCTTGCTTGGGTTCAGTTAGAGCGCAACGCCTCGCACACACGCGCGTACGCACGAGAGAAACGCGCATCGCTTGGCCCCCGACCACCCCCCGTAACCGGGAACTCCCCCGATATTTTCCTCGCCCTCACTTCTACCATGGTTTTTCCGTCATGGATGGCCCAAAGAATGTCATGCAACTGCGTCTCTGGCCCGCCCAGGATGAAAAAACCCATTTTCTGTCTTGATTTTTTGTCATAGAAGTAGGAGCCCACCACATCTATGATGATACCGGGTTTTGTCACAATTATCGTAATAGAAGTGTCATCAGCATGAGAAAAAAAATTCGTTCGGCCCAAAATGTCACGAATGTGTCTTTTTTTTGTAGTGTAGAGGGATGGCCGGGGTGGCGGCGGACCAGCGGTGGGGAGTGGTTTCGGAGTGGGCATGGCGGCACGGGCCGGCCGCGGGCGGCGGTGGCCGGCGGTTCGACCGGTGGTGGCTGGCGGCTCACGGGGGTGGAGGTTGAAGATAAACTGCAGAACCTTGATTTCGTATCCAATGGCTTGAAAATCTACTCACCAGATATGAAATACTCAGTCGACTGACATGTAGCCTCACCCCGCACATACACATGCACGCACGCAACACTCGCACGCATGCAGGCGTGCAACACTGACACATACACATAACGAACACACGCACGCACGCAGGCGTGCAACACTGACACATACACATGCAGTCACGAACACACGGACGTACGCACACATGCATGCAACACTGAAACATACACATGCACGCATGCAACACTCGCACGCCTGCATGACACAGCACACGGTGCAAGACACACGCTCAACCTATACATGCATGCACCCTTTGTTAAGGACATGGATTGTTACGGGTATTAATCAATCTTATCTGTGATAAGCAGAACATTGATGTTTGCAGCAGTCTTTATGAATCACAACGTATCGAACGGGCTATCAACGTATATATGAAAATTTTAAGATTCTCTTACATTATATAGTAGCTTATCTACATGAAATAGATGACGTCACACTCAATGAACAATCATTGGTTTATGAAATGCCCGCTTCTGACCACCATGGCCCACCAAACGTTCCTCTGCCGTGCGCTGCCTGCGTTGGGTCGCTGACATGCAGGCCATGTACCCAAAGAGCCCACACGTCAGTGGAAGAACGGCGCAGTGTCGTACGTCAGAGTCGAGGGCGCCACTCGCTGCATGCCCGGTTGAACACGCCTCCTTGCCGCATTCAAGCGCCTCCATGAAACCCGTGTGGAAGGCGAGAAACCAACTCTGGACACACGTCCGTTCATGACCGGGCCGGCATTAAACGCAACGCCGGCCGAGCTCCTCCCGTCCGCCATCTATTTAATCTCCTATTTAAACGAGGCCAAACGCCGACCAATAATCGCACACCTCCGCCGCTCCCCTATCTCCTCCTTCACCATTTTGTCCACTCTTACAATGGCTTATGAAGAGTAGTTATCCCGCATCCAAGCCGGCTGGGTGGCCCGCCGAGCCCGCCGGATACGAGCTATGCAGCTTGCTGATCCACCTCCCTCTCGTCGCCCGATGGAGCCAGTTGCCGCCCCAAGCGGGCGCGCGGTTCAGCAACTTGCCGCTCCAGGCTAGCTCGACGAGGAGTAGCGCACGGGCGTCGTCGTTGCCGTCCACGCCGCGGCCTCATACCGCGCCTCCCGTGTCTGCGAGCGCATCTCCCGTTTCTGTGGCCGAGACTCCCATGCCGGCGGACGCGCCATGCAAGCAGACACAGAAGCCGGGTGCACGAAGAGCGATGAGTCGGTGGCCAGTGCCTCCGTGTCCGCCTCCATCATCGAGGAGAAGTAGAACACGGGAGGTCGCCGCCACTTGGCTCCCATGAAGGCCACCACAGAGGCGACGCCGGCGTACACAGCAGGTGTCTTGCCGGATCCATTTGTTGCGAGGACCTTCGTCGACCCCGCATGGGCTCCACGGAAGCAGAGAAGCCCCCTTCCACCATCATCTTGGGCATCAGCTAACCATATCGGTTGGGTAGTGGGGAAGCGAGCCATCCTTTGCGCTGAAGCATATACCTCCGAGGCTCCCGGTAGTCCGGTGATCGTGCTGCCGGACATGAGGAAAACAAATGGATCGGCGGGCGACCATTTAGGCCAGGTATTATATACCTATGTTGTCCAGAACTAGCACCACTTAGTTAATTTGAATGTAATAAAATCCGTCATGTTTGTATGAAAATCCAGTATTTTATATGAATTCCACCATTGTTTATATGAAATATTGCCGTGTTTGCATGAATTTCGTCCGGTTGGTTGAGTTGCTGTCAGAATGTGTGCGGCTACGGTTGGATGGCATAATTTGCGAGTCGCCGGTCGGTCTACGGCACGGCTCAGGTGGCATGGTGGGACAAAAAAAGCACAACTCATGCGAGCTCGTCTCCAACGTGCGCGCTGGAGGATGCATGAGCACCCGAGCCATTCCTCGTTCATCGGTGGCAAAGGCACCGGTGGACAAAAGGGTCGCCAATATTTTGGCTACCCCAGGCAAGATCCAAACAGCCTCTCCCAGCAGATTCAAATCCCTCGTTCACCGTGGAATTTTTCCATGTGTTGTTTTCATGGACTACCAAGATGCCCGTGCATTGCACGGAACATCAAGATGCATTTTTTTACAAAACACTTGTTGTGATTGACCCATGCAAGAGTAATCCCATGTGTATAAACTAATGATATCTCGAGAATTTTATCGGAAAAATGGTATCTCGAGAATTTCATCGAAAAAATGATATCTCGAGAAAGATGAGAGATAAGGTGAGGAGGAGTGGGGCGTGGTGGTGACCGGTGGTCAGACTAGGCGGAGGCATGGGGATGGACGGCACATTATGTCTATGTTTGTATCTCTCTCTCACACACCCACATAGGTGGGGGCGTGCACGAAGAGAAGAGGTGCACGCATGGCGCACGTACTCCCGCCTCTTTCCCAACCACACCCGTGCGGGTACATTGTGGAACTCATTTCTGTACGAAAAGGCAGCCCACGTGGTAATTTGACATGTGTACTGGTTGTCCAGTTGACGGAGGATCGTCTACCACGGATGAACAAACAAATTACGACTTGACGCGTTATGTTAAAAAAGAGGCAAACCATGTGAGGGCTACCTTAGAGGCAAGGCTCTATACACACGAGATGCTCTGTACGTACTTACGTACTTTTGATGTGTCCCATCAACTTGCAGAACGAGGAGAAGCTTGCTAGTACGCCATCTCCCCCGGCCATGGTCATGGCGGCTCACAAGACGAGGTGAAGCTTGCTTACTACGCCTTACGCCCGCTCCCTCGCCCACGCGCGCGGTGGCTCGCAGGACGAGGAGAAAATTTTACTACTCCCTCCGTTTACTCCTCGTGCCTAACTTCGTTAGAGAGATTATCATATTGTTTGACATATATGTCTTTTAGTAGTAGGAGTAGTACAGTGGTATATAGGAGTACTACTACAACAATTTCCTTGGAGTCCGTGGTGCTGCAAGCTACCCTAGGCTATGTTACTACTCCCTCCTTTCCAGTTTATGGCTCAATTTCAAAATCTCTCCAACCAAGGTGGACGGTAAGTGGTGGAATTAATTTATTAGTTTGCACAAGTAATTAGTACGCTCGTTTTTCTAAAGAAGTTATGTTTAACGAGGCATTAATTAGAACGAATGTGTGACGCCCGGATATTTAAGCTACACTGAACCTCTGCTAATGATGCCACGTCACCTCGATTACTGTTGCTAATCTCGCGTCGATTCAAAACTTTCAAATTCAAAATTTAAATATTGTCAAACATCAAAACAAAAATGTTCGGTTAGTGCCAAATATTACATAGGTAATTATAGTAAAGAAAACACAAATTTATAAAATACTTATATGCCCTAAGTTGGATTAAAACAGTAAAAGAAAATAAATAAAAGAAAAGAAATAAAAACAGAAAACAAACAAATACAATAAAAGGAACCCCCCACTGAGCCATCTGTGGCCCAACTGGGCAAAGGCCCAGCTGGCCGGCCCAGCTACCCTGGCTATAACCCCCCCGGGTCCAGCCCCAAACCCTAACCTATCCCCACTCCCCCTGGTCCGCCGCCACCCACAGCAGCACTCGCGCGCATGCATGAATCCCCGAGGGAGAGGAGCTCCCTCGTGCTCGACGCCGCGCCGGCGACCCCTCCGACCGCCTCGCCGCCCTTCCCAGTCGACCGGTCATCCCTCCTCGTCTCCGTCGCCCGTCCTCACCCCTGCCTCGCTGGACGCCCCCGCCGCCTCGACGCCGCGCCCCTGCCTCGGGTCGTCGTCCACCCGTCGCCTCGCCGGCGCTGCCCGACCCGCGCCACCTCGTCCGCGTCGTGCTCGCCGCCCCGACGCTGACTCACCGTCGCCCCGCAGCTCTGGCCCTCCCCGAGCACACCCATGCACCTCTACAGGGCCGGTGAGGACCTCCCCGTCCGACCCCATCTTCCCTCCCTACGGTCACTGCGCTCCCGCTCGTCCGCCGCTAGCTCGACGCCGACCGCGCCTCACAGGGCCGTGCGCCACCCGCGCCCTGCCTCGCCCAGTCCACCCCCTGGACGTGGCATGCGCCCTCAAGCGCGCGCGCCCGCGCATGCTTGGTCGTGCCCTACACAGCTCGCCGCAGCCCCGTCAAACCCGTGACATCGCCGCCGATGGCCATCGTCGTTGTGGCCGTCTCCGCCACCCCAGGTCCCAACTGCACCACTAGTGGATGCGGCTGATCCACAACTACTCGTAGCTATGCTCGACTCGCCGAACCATCGCCCCATGCTCCTCCACCGTGCCTGGACGTCACCGGTGCTTACCTCCGGCTAGCTGAGGTGCCCGGTGCTTACAAATGCTTGAAGGTTGCCGAGGTACACGACGTGTACATGGTGGTAAGTGGCGAGAGCGTGTGTGACGAAGTACACCCCTGCAGGGTTAACATCATCTATTCGAATAGCCGTGTCCGCGGTAAAGGACTTCTGGGTTGCCTGTACAGTTCATAGACAAGTGAAAGTGGATACTCTAAAATGCGCAAGATAAGCGTGAGTGCTATGGATGGCGTTCTCGTAGGGAGACGGAAGCGGATCCATAGTGGTGTATTGATATGGTGATTATGTGGACTCGTGTGCGCCACCTAAAAAGAGTTACTTGCAATTGTAGCTTAGGATAGCCACCGAGTCAAAGCCGGCTTGCTGCAGTTAAACTCCACCACCCCCTTTTGGTACCGATGCATATGTAGACAGTTCTGATGTAAGTCTTGCTGGGTACATTTGTACTCACGTTTGCTTATTTTATGTTTTGCAGAGAGATGTCAGTCTCGCTAGTAGTTCCGTGTGGACTTCGACGTTTAGCTTTGACTTGTATGCTCTGAATGTTGGGTCATGAGACCCATGTTTGTAATATCTGGCTCTTCGGAGCCTAATGAATACATACTCTGAGTCGTAGAGTCTTGTTGTGATGCCATGTTGTATTTGCACATATCGAGCATATTGTGTGTATGATTGAAATGCTTGGTATGTGTGGGATCCGACAATCTAGTTGTCTATCCTTAGCAGCCTCTCTTATGGGGAAATGTAGTCTAGTGCCTCTTTGAGCCATAGTAGTCCGCTACAGCCCGGTTCACCGGAGTCCTGCTAGCCCAGCACTACTGCTCTGGGCGCTTGACTGGCCGGCATGTGTTTCATATCGTTCCTGTGTCTGTCCCTTCAGGGAAATGTCACGCGGTGACATCCGGAGTCCTGCCTAGCCTGCTACAGCCCGGGTTCCCGGAGTCCTGTTAGCCCAGTGCTACAGCCCGGATTCGCACGCTGCTGACCGACACGTTCGATGTTGATTCATGTATGCCTGTCCCCATACGTTAGTGCCGCTTTGGGTTCACGACTAGCCATGTCGGCCCGGGTTCTCTGTCATATGGATGCTAGCGACATTGTCATATACGTGAGCCAAAAGGCGCAAATGGTCCCGGGCCATGGTAAGGCGACACCCGTGGGAGTACCGTGCGTGAGGCCGCAAAGTGATATGAGGTGTTACAGGCTAGATCGGTGTGACTTGGAATCGGGGTCTCGACAGCTTTGGTATCAGAGCCTGACTGCCTGTAGGTTTACGAAGCCAAACTGGTCGAAGTTGAGTCTAGAAATGCTTTAGTTATATAAGGGAATTGATTGTGGAAGGGAACGTAAGGCTCTTTTTACTCCTTATACCTTATGCCCTTCTGATCTGAGTCACCCTCTTCTCTTCTACGGGGATTAAGAACTAGGCTTCTCATCTTTCTATCAGGATCACGTGTTACTAATCCGTAGACTCGTAGGATTGTTGGTCTGAAGCCTCAGTTCAGTTTCTACTACTTCCGTGTGATCATAGTTGGTCTCGGAACCTTGATATTGTGATGTTGAGTGGTTATGCCACCATTTTGCAGGATGTCTCAATTCTTTTTGAGCATTTATAGCCGTTATGTTGTCCGAGTCATCCCAGGTTTCTAAACAATCTGATGCATTTGCAAAATCCTTTCCCTCTGTTTTGCGTCCCTTTGGGCCAGATTAAGCACACTACCGGTGCGTTGAGGCACTCTATTGCCTCGACATATATGTTGGAGCTATTACTATGACCCTAGGTGTTTTAGGGAGTCACCTAGTAATCTAGCCATGCTTTGTATCCCCAGTGTGATGATTCTGGCCACCATTCTCGAAAGCATCTCGTGATGCCATTTAGTAGTAGGTATCCTACTCCTGGGTTTTTTAGCCCAAAATTCACCCTACTTACCTCGTGTTGATAATGTTGCTCGTACCTTTAGGATATTAGTAACCTTTGCGATAGCCTTCGAGGTCCGTGGTATATCCTTCTTCCAAATACCATGAACTGCTTACGGCAGAAGTTCTTGAACCAAAAGATCACAATAAGAGTGATCTCGATGAGTCCTCCGTTCTGAATTGTGAATCTGCCAGTCCTACCTTTCTGCATGGATTATCCGAAAGAAATATGTTGAACTTGTTGACATACTAAATCTATGCATCCGCAACTCAGAAAACCATATGTCCCTTTGAGTTGTCTCTCTTTAGTTATATTCTGACCTCTGCCTATCAATTGATAGTCAGGACTAGTTGTACATCCGTGTTATCGATGCGTACTATCCTTGTGGCCCGTCAAGCCGTTCTATTTCAGAATGACTAGGAGAAACAAACTCCAGAACCTCGTCCATATCTAGGATTAGGTCAAAGCAAGTGTATTCCGCAGGCCAAAATGCCAATCCAGCTTTTGCTCTGCTCTACCTTGGAGCGTCACCATCTTTATGTCAAGAGTGTCATGAGAATTGCACCACCTCTTATGAATTCTTGATTAAGTGATACTTCTCGCCATCATTATTCATTCCTCGGTCCCGTGTTGTCACAACCGGAATACCGACAAGTGAACCGTGATGTGTGAAATCAACACTCTGAGCAACTCGTTGCTTGGTGGTTAATCGCAATACTCTCACTCTTAGCGTGCTGGTTATTGAATCATCATCCTAAGATTGATCGTGCTACCTAGTCCTTATTTTTGGTGCACTCTTCAATCAATGAGTTAGGATCTTGTCAAACCCTTGCTCAGTTGATCATATCGGCTTGGCCTGAAAAGCAAGATTGTTCTCGAGCTTAGTAACATATCGGTGGTTCGTGATTTTCCGAATATCTTCTCAGAAGTATCACCAGGTTGTCACCTGACCGCTATGTTGAGCTCGTGATTAAATGGTTTTCCTATAAACCACTCTTTCTCCAAGAATCTGTGTTGGATACCTTGAGCTAGTTGGTTAAGCTAAACAACAACTTGGAGAGTTGGAAGATAAAAGCTTGCCTGGCTTAGTACTTTCCAAAGGATATCTTTGTGTTGGTGTGTGTGTTGAAGAAAGATGATATCTCCATCGATTGGTCCTCGTGTCCAGTTGTTGGATCTATTATCTTACCAATCTTTGAGTTGAGTATGGGCTATCGTCAAATCAAATCAGAACCAATGATGTTCGTAATGTTGTCTTACTCGTGGTTGATCCCTCGAGCATACACCATTATATCCTTTGGATCTGACCAATGCTATCACCGTGTTCACATGATGGTGGAAGTGCAGTGATATGGAAATTCCGATGAGTTTCTAATGAGCCCATCAGCAGCATCTCGTCTCCTCCATGATTCATGTTGAACGTCTAAGTTGGTGTTGGAAACTTGTGTAAGCATTTTCTTCATGCCCCGTTCATGAAGTATATGTTTAGATGTAAGTAGTGACTTCCTCGAATTCATGTGCATTTGTTGCAAGTTGCCGCCGTGAGTTTGAGAAAGATTGTTTTGTTTTTTCTGGAACCATCCCAAGTCAGTCATGCACGTCCCGAGAATCTCGCAACATCATCTCGTCGATTTGTGTTGCAAACTTTCTTTTCCAGACGTGCTGTCTGAAATATCCTGTTACCAACTAGATCTGAATATCAGGCAGATATGATGGTTGGAACATCTCCCAATAGCTATAATATTGGTCTTCGTAACCCGGTAAGTGGATGTCGTGGCCAACACACCCAGCCGGAAGACCTATTATTGTAGTAACTTGATTGAGGAAGTTGGCCCCCTCCCCATAAGGATTTCGTAGGATTTGCTCCCTAGTTGTTCCTTATGGATCCTTTGCATTCCGAAGTCCGACCACTACTTGATGGCTATGTTGATGCTTTAAGCATGACCGTAGTAACCAGTACATCAAGGAGAACATTAGAAGCGGAGTGCTAAATGTCTCTCGGTCGATCATCCAGATTTTGCTCCTTTGGCATTGCTAAGGAAATATCTGAGAAAGTGATGTCCTCCTTTGCACCTGCATCCTCCATCACCGTTCATCATGGTTGTATGATGTGTTGCCAGGATCCTCGATACGGATGTTGGTAAAACCTTGATGAATATGGAAATGCTCAAGTTCTTGAAAGCACGCTCAGTCACTAGGTTATATCCTTGGTATCAACTGGAATGTGCCTTCCATTTGCCGAGTTGTTCTATAACCATAGTTTCCTTTCCAAATTGAGTGTGCCATTCTTTTGAATTCTTTCAAACGATCAATTATGAATTACCTCAGGTTGGTATAAAGAGTTTCAATGATCTTTGTATCAAAAGTAATTCTTTTTGCCACTTAAGGGAATAATTCTACGAGTCACCTTCCCTAAGGTGCCCCGTTCGGAACCATGGCAATCAATCTCCTCGCTACTTTGAAACCATGCACCATCCTACTCCAGCGTGGAATTGTTGCCTACCAAATTGAACCTCCGTCATCTGTTTCTTCCATCCCTCCCGATGTGTGTTTTGTGTCTCAACTCGAGATGTTTCAGCATCTCATTCCGCGAGTTGATCTTGTATAGCTCGATCTTCGAGAAGATCAATCCTGTAGAGTTTCCCTCTCTTCCGTCATCATAGTTGGATGAAGCTCCCGAAAGAAAAGATGTCAAGATCAAGATGATGCAATGAATCAACATCTTCGAGAAGAACAATTGGATCGTGAAGATTGTGTTAGCTCTTGTGTCCCCTCTTCCTCTTACCCTACGCCTGAATCTCGGGACGAGATTCTTGTTTTAGCGGGGGTGAGTTGTCACATCCCTAGCTTCTCATATTGCACTAGGCTAGCTTCATGTGTGCATCATGTTTAAACTTTGAAAGAAACTTGAAATGGGGATTGCCTAAACCCTAGCATTAAAGGAATTCAGTAGGTTCAACCAAAATATTTCCAGTAAATCCAAATGGCTTTCAAAAATGTTCATCATTCTTGGAAAATGCTGGAAACAGTAATCAGAGGTGATGCACATTTTTCCATGATATATTTGGGCTCTGGATTAAATCATACTCTATTTGCATTTGGGCATTTAAATGCTATTAAATATTTTAAATGCTCAAATAATCATAAACTAAAATGTTTACCGGAGGATATATTCCCAACAGTGATCATGAGCAGTTTCATGATTTTTGGAAATGCCCTGGCATTTTTAATAAAGCCAAACACAATTACAGAAAATAGAAAACAGAACCAATTAAAGAAAAGAGTGACAGAGGAATTACCTGGCGCTTACCTGCCGCCCAAGTGGCCAGCCCAGCCCACTAGTGCCCCCCCTTGTCATCTTCCTCCTCTGCGAGAAGGACTGGGCGCGTGGTCGCCCCCCGCGCGCCCGCTCTCCGCCACCTCCCGCTTCCGCCGCTTCTGGACGCCTCCACGAGTGCCACGGCACCTCCCCGACCCCCCTCTCACTTCTCCCTCACTCGCTGCACTCTCTCCCTCTCCTCTGCCCCTTCTCCAGCAGCCGCCCGAGAGCCACCGAGCTCGCCGCTGCCGCCCGCCTGACCACCGTACCTCCCTCGCCCTCTCACTGTGCCAAGAAGCTCCGCCGCTTCGTCCTCGACGTCCCCACCGAACCACGCGTCGCCAGAAGCCCCGAACGCCCTCACTGCCGCGGTCATCTTCAACCTTCAGTCGCCAAGATCGCCGGCGCCCGTTCGTCACCTTCGACGCCTCCCCCGAGCCGCTGAGAAGCTCAACGACCTCCATGTGAGCCCCGCATTGTTTCCCCCTACCCCCATGCTCAATTTCGAGCTCTGGCCGTCGTTTTCATGGAAGCCGAGGAGCACCGCCGCCCGAGCTCAACGCCGTTGATGCTCCGGTGACCTTACGGTCAGGAGCGTGTTCCTAGAGGTCTAGTGCGGTTGCGTAGACGTCGTAGACAACAAAATCCAGCCGTTTCCCTCACCCTAGCGCCGATTGCTTCATGCCCGTAGGTCCGGCCGCCGCTCGGCTCATCGCCGGCGTCGATTCCGGTGACCCCGTAACCTGCTGCTGCCTCCGCTAGATGCGTGGGATCAAGGGCTATCGCCCGGTGCCCTGGGCACGTCCGGCCGACGGCCACATCGCGATTCCGGCAAGACGCCGCCGCACTGTGAGGTCGCCGGCGTCCAACTCCGGTGGTTGGTGACGTGGCACCGTCATTAGTGCCTAACTGACCCCCCAGAGCAACTGCCATGTGGGCCCCTGTGCCTATTTAGATTAGTTTAACTTATGTGTAGATTAGTGCTAATCTTGCGGACCCCACCTGTCAGTTTGACTTTGACCAAGTCAGCGTTGACCGGTCCCACCTGTCATCCACTCAAACCAGCTCTGAGTCAATGACCAATGGGTCCCACTGGTCAGGTTTGACCTGGACCAGCCGCTGTTGACTTGCTGACGTCATCCTGACGTAGTGCTGACGCAGTAATTTAATTACTGGAATTATTCTTATACAGGAAATTCCAGAAAATAGTGCAAACTTCTAAAATTCATAGAAATTCAACCGTAGCTCCAAATCAAATAATTTATATATGAAAAATGATCAGAAAAATCCAATATATCCATCTGCACTGGTTTCATGCATGTTAGAGCAACCTAACCTTGCTGTTTAGATGAAACAAGATAATGCACTTATATGACTTTATAAAATGGGTTTGCATTTGAATCTTTGGTTCAAATGGACTCATCACAATCTGTTCTAGCTTGCATTAGCCCAGAACACATTCATATTGCCATGTCATGGTCATGCATCATATTGTGCATTGCATTGATTGAATTTCTTCTCTGTTGCCGGTATTTGTCCCCCCGGTAGACGATGTTCCGGCGTTGTGATCATTGACACTAATGAAGACTCAATGCTATCTTCAGAAGTGCCAGGCAAGCAAAACCCCCTTGTTCATTCCGATACAATCCCACTCTCTTGCTCCTGCTCTCTTTTACTGCATTAGGACAACAACGATCTATCTGTTACTTGCTGCGGTAGCTGAACCCCTTTATCCTCTGCATGACCTGTCATTGCCACAGTAAATAGATGAAACCCACTAGCATGAGTAGGAGTTGTTTGAGCCCTGATGTGCCTACTCATTCATGCTTGTTTTTCATGCCTGCTATTGCTTAGAGTTGTGTCAGGTCTGATTCATCGGGAATGAATGGGAATGTGGTGAACATGTCCTACTGTTGAGAGCTAAGTTTGTGAACACGATTTGGTAAAGGTAGCGGTGAGAGGCCATGTAGGAGTACATGGTGGGTTGTCTCATTGAAACCGTCCTCAGGAACTGAGTTCTGTGTTTGTGATCCATGAACAGTTACTACCACACATTGGAATGCTTAAGTGCCCCTCTCGACTTATTAATCAACTTGATCTTTGTCCAGGAGTTGCAACTAGTTTCTGGTGTTTGTAGGTAGTGTTAGTAGTCTACCAAGTGGTACCCGGTACAGGTGGGCTTGGGACAGGCTAGGCACCGTGGCACGGTGTACCAAGCGTAGATCCATCCGTCGAGGTGGGCTTGGGAACCCTGTTCACATCGTTTGGGGCCGTGAGCGACACCCCGGCCGGATCTCCTTGCGGATGGAACCCGAATAGGCGATAAACCTGGACTAGAGACTTGTGTGGTTAGTCAGGTCGTGGCCGACTCCCTCGCCAGGCTTCCGCTTGAAGGTTCCCGAGGTACACGACGTGTACATGGTGGTAAGTGGCGAGAGCGTGTGTGACGAAGTACACCCCTGCAGGGTTAACATCATCTATTCGAATAGCCGTGTCCACGGTAAAGGACTTCTGGGTTGCCTGTACAGTTCATAGACAAGTGAAAGTGGATACTCTAAAATGCGCAAGATAAGCGTGAGTGCTATGGATGGCGTTCTCGTAGGGAGACGGAAGCGGATCCATAGTGGTGTATTGATATGGTGATTATGTGGACTCGTGTGCGCCACCTAAAAAGAGTTACTTGCAATTGTAGCTTAGGATAGCCACCGAGTCAAAGCCGGCTTGCTGCAGTTAAACTCCACCACCCCCTTTTGGTACCGATGCATATCTAGACAATTCTGATGTAAGTCTTGCTGGGTACATTTGTACTCACATTTGCTTATTTTATGTTTTGCAGAGAGATGTCAGTCTCGCTAGTAGTTCCGTGTGGACTTCGACGTTTAGCTTGATACCTCAGCTACGATCTTGTGCCCTCGGCAGGATCTAGTAAATAGTTAGGCTTCTCAGCCTTTTCCATTTGTAGATGTCTGTACTCAGACATGTTAAGCTTCCGCATGTGCTTTGACTTGTATGCTCTGAATGTTGGGTCATGAGACCCATGTTTGTAATATCTGGCTCTTCGGAGCCTAATGAATAAATACTCTGAGTCGTAGAGTCTTGTTGTGATGCCATGTTGTATTTGCACATATCGAGCATATTGTGTGTATGATTGAAATGCTTGGTATGTGTGGGATCCGACAATCTAGTTGTCTATCCTTAGCAGCCTCTCTTATGGGGAAATGTAGTCTAGTGCCTCTTTGAGCCATAGTAGTCCGCTACAGCCCGGTTCACCGGAGTCCTGCTAGCCCAGCACTACTTGTCTGGGCACTTGACTGGCCGGCATGTGTTTCATATCGTTCCTGTGTCTGTTCCTTCGGGGAAATGTCACGCGGTGACATCCGGAGTCCTGCCTAGCCTGCTACAGCCCGGGTTCCCGGAGTCCTGTTAGCCCAGTGCTACAGCCCGGATTCGCACGCTGCTGACCGACACGTTCGATGTTGATTCATGTATGCCTGTCCCCATACGTTAGTGCCGCTTTGGGTTCACGACTAGCCATGTCGGCCCGGGTTCTCTGTCATATGGATGCTAGCGACATTGTCATATACGTGAGCCAAAAGGCGCAAACGGTCCCGGGCCATGGTAAGGCGACACCCGTGGGAGTACCGTGCGTGAGGCCGCAAAGTGATATGAGGTGTTACAGGCTAGATCGGTTTGACTTGGAATCGGGGTCTCGACACTAGAACCGGATACTTAATAAAACACACCCTTCCAAGTGCCAGATACAACCCGGTGATCGCTCTCTAACAGGGTGACGAGGAGAGGATCGTCCAGTAGGAGTATGCTATACGATGCTACTTGGTGAACTTCAATCTACTCTCTTCTACATGCTGCAAGATGGAGGCTGCCAGAAGCGTAGTCTTCGACAGGACTAGCTATCCCCCTCTTATTCCGGCATTCTTCAGTTCAGTCCACCGATATAGCCCCTTTACACATATACCCATGCATATGTAGTGTAGATCCTTGCTTGCGAGTACTTTGGATGAGTACTCACGGTTGCTTTTCTCCCTCTTTTCCCCCTTTTCTTTCTACCAGGTTGTCGCAACCACATGCTGGAGCCCAGGAGCCAGACGCCATCGTCAACGCCGACTCCAACTACACCGGAGGTGCCTACTACTACGTTCAGGCCGCTGACGATGACCAGGAGTAGTTTAGGAGGATCCCAGGCAGGAGGCCTGTGCCTCTTTCGATCTGTATCTCAGTTTGTGCTAGCCATCTTATGGCGAACTTGTTTACTTATGTCTGTACTCAGATATTGTTGCTTCCGCTGACTCGTCTATGATCGAGCACTTGTATTCGAGCCCTCGAGCCCCTGGCTTGTATTATGATGCTTGTATGACTTATTTTAATTTTAGAGTTGTGTTGTGATATCTTCCCGTGAGTCCCTGATCTTGATCGTACATGTTTGCGTGTATGATTAGTGTACGATTGAATCGGGGGCGTCACAGAATGCATGCATGACCACTAAATTTCCATGAAATTCTACATGCATTGGTGAGTTTTATCTTGACACTGCTTGCATCGGGTGATTTAACGCACCTCGAAATCCAACATGTGATGGTACTACTACTACTACTACTACTAGTAGAATTCAGACTTATATAACGGAAAAACCAATTTTTTTAGATGAACCCTGTAAACCAGAAAGGAGGGAGTAGTAAGTAGTACTACCTCCATAGTGGGCACGTAATCCGTAAAATCAAATTTTCCCAAAACTAAGTTGCTCAACCTTTATTTGCTTGTTTCCCTTCCTGCCTCCTTGCGTCGAACAGACTATGCCAAACTCCCCTACCTGCCGCGTGGGAAAAGACCCGCCCTTGCCTTATTTTAGTCTGGGTTTGTATCGATGGATCGCGCGAAGCAGCAAAAACCAAGCCGTGTCTTGTACTCCCCCGTCGACGCTCGCTTTCATGAATTATGTACTTGCTCTCGCCGACATGTGGGACATATAGCAACCGGGTCGACATGTCATGCACCAAATAACAGTGTAGAATAGCAGGGGGACGCACCCCAGTCGTACCGCCCCAGTAATAGTAATGAGCAATGAGACGTCAAATCACAATGTCGCACCTTCCCAGACGGGCGAAGCAACCATTATTTCACACTTTGCTTCGCCATCATCTCCTTCAAGAAAACCACGTAGTATTGCTTCTGCCATTGTTCTGCCTCAAGAGGGACATGCGCGTCGCCTTGGTACATCATGACACGTGGGACCGCATGACAGGCCATGATCCCCTGCCTATCGCTCGGTAAAATCACCTCATTTTTACTACTTTCTCCGTATCGTTTTACAGGGCATGCACGTCATTCTAGGTTGAGGATTTAACTGGCTATATATGTGATGAACAGTATATGTTTAGAAACTACATCCGCTTAAGCATCCAATGATATACTTTTTGTGACATAGTAACTCATATTTAGTTAGTCAAATGGATGACCTAGAACTACGTGCACGCCCTATAAACCGAGACGGACATGGTAGTATAGCACGTATCGTTTTAGATCAATATAGTCGGGATTCACCAAGGAGCAAAAGCAAGTGGCAAGTTGCTCCTGTCGTGTTGGCGTAGCAACTCAAAGGGTCAGTCCGCACACGAAATGGCAATACACTTAATAGGACCCCTTTGGCCGACATGTGGCTCGTCCACCATCTTGTTCCACGTGCGATGCACCAAATTACAGTTCGGAGCAGCGGTTGGACTTGGAGGCACCCCGGTCGTAGCGCCGCAGTAGTAGTAAATGAGCGATGAGGGGTCAAATCACAAAGCCCCACCTTTCCTGCATTAAGCTGGACGGACGAAGCAACCATCATTTCACTCTAGGGCGCAAGATCATAAAGAAAAGAGAAAACCAATGATGCATGCGACAGCTACCTAGGGCACCCTAGGGTAGGGGCCTCCACTACAAATCCTTTTTTTTAAAGCGCCTCCACTACAAATCCACTTCTCCCTCGTCCTCTTGAAGAAAACCGATGATGCATGCGGCGGTAGGGTTTGTAGGAGTACTACGACATGCAGGGCCACGTCGTAGTAATGAGAGGGATTGAGTTCGAGTCGACACCATAATATGTGTCGGCCGCTTGGTTTTACGGGAACGAGGCGGCATTTTGGGTTCGGGGACCAGTGGAGATATACGTACAAAAAATTGTGGACGTAGGTTCGACCGAAAGGGAATGATGCATGGGCCTTGCATTTTGATATACCCGTGGCCGCGTGAAATTTGCTACTCTACTCAAAACTACTAAGGTGCACATGCATTGAACGCATGAGATTTGGAAACCAAATTATGAATAAATACACACTATAGCATGTAAAGCTTTGAGTCATATATGCATGATGTAGATGTTCGTTTAGTTCTTATAGTTCATCTCATTCAAAATCAATTAGTTTTATAAAAAGGTTAAGATTCATGGGATTTTGCATTGTAAAGCATAAAGTAAAAAACAAATAATGGTAATTCATTTAGAAAAAAAAGTTTGGGCAATTATGATACAGAAGATTCTAGAACAAAGGAGAAGTGCTCGTGTTTTGAGGTTTGTGCATTATGCTTAAGTTCAACCATGGAGTCTTCTAGATTGTACATGTGGCAGAATCTGGTGGAATGTTGATGATATCCAACGGCCAGTAGTGCTCGGATTTGCCATCTCTGCATTGTTGGATTAGCTTCATCCAATGACCATCTTTCAAAGTTATTCGCACACTATATAGTGGTATAGATAATGCATAAAAGTTCCTCCAAAAACATTTATAACTAATGGGAAGTGAACGTATGCTTAAAATGAAAAAATGTAATACTCCCTCCATCTAGGTGTATAAGTCATCTTAGTTTTTTTGCTAGTTAATAGCATTCCATGCAATGAATTAACCACTGCATGTCATGTTTGAAAGTCTCAAGCCATTGAAAGCATGCATGACCCACATCTCTTATTGGTTGATATGTCACGAAACAAGAAACGAGGAGAGAGTTAATGTACCGAGCCTAAGTGTTTTGGGATTATTTGGTTTTTGGAAGATGACTTACACACCTAGACGGAGGGAGTACAAAATAAAAAATGAATTGCAGTTAAAAGAATGACATTTCTAACAAAAATGTGAATGTGAACTACATATGTGTGCACGTGACTAGCACATACATTATCAGTACAAAATTTAATGCAAGAAATAACTTATGAGTAACATGCACAAATTGATGATGTGGTGCTTGCATGCATAGAGTAGAAAAACAATGTGATTTATGACTTGCATGCATGACTTGTTCTTGTGCCATAGTTGCATGTCTAGGAAAAAAGCTACTAGTGGGTTGTACTAGCTATTTAGGAATAGAAGATGTATACATGGAAGTTGTAGGGAAAGAGATGACATGTATCACAATTCCTATGATTAGGGATTGGAAAAGAGATGTCATTTGATTCACATCATCGGAACTTTTCTATTGAATCTAGAGATGACATGTATCTCAATTCCTATGAGGAGGGATTATAAAAGAGATGCCATTTGGTTCACATCATAGGAACTTTTCTATTGAATATACGCTAATGTTTATTTTCCTTTGAAATTATGGGAGTATAGGAATCCATTCATGTGAACCAAGTGGCTCTAAAGCTATAAAAATGATAGCATGTTTATTTCCTTTGAAATGTGGAGTATATGAATCTATTCCAATGAACCAATTGGCTCTAAAGGAAAAAAATCCTATAAAAATCATATCATATAGGGTTCCTACGATATTCCTCCACACCAAAGGATGGTTGAAATTGCTGCAGGTGATACGACGGTCTTTCTTTGTACACTCCTGCCCCATCTTTATAGTTACCTCTCGAAGATGAATGAAATGATATATACTGGGTATTCTATATGTGCATTTGGTACACGAAAACTCGGTAAAAGTTTGCGAGGTTTGAATTTTCAATGAAGCTATATGCACTGCATTTTGGAACGGAGGGATGAGCATACGGCAGTTGCTAACACTCACGTGGAAGATTTGTGTGTAGGAGCAGTGGCTGCTCTATTAAATGACATGGCAAAACTGACACTGTCGGAAGCCGATCTAACGGTTCTTACGACGTTCGTTAGGAAACGGCTTGTGGCGAACGTTTATCGGATAATGATTTACGGACACATGCATTGCATTTATACGTGCCCCCTCTCTCTCACGCACACACGCACCCTCACAAGTCACGACTCTCCCGAGTCCTCTCGCACCCACCATCTATCTGCAGGTAGACGTCACACACATATGTGCTCTTCACACCCTATCCTCAGAACTTCTAAAAAAAAAAGACGCCGCGCACCTTTTATTTTAGCTCTCACGTCACACACTTATACTATTACTCTTGTGGCGACCGTTCTTTGGGCATAGTATATTGTACTCTCACGAAGAGAAGCGGTGCACGCACGCACTAGTTCTCTCACACCCACTCGCGGGTACATGTAGGAGCGCATTTTTTTAAGCTGGTACAACAAAATACTCCACTATATATAAGCAGGAGCCTTAGCGCTTGCTTTACTAGGGTTCCTCTCTTTCACTCTCTCATGCTCTCCAAATCTAAGCAAGACATAGGTGGCCACACTCTCTCTGCTCACGGCTGGTCACAAATCCGGCCGGACCACCTCGACCGGGGAAGGGGCGTAGGTGCATCGTTCACGCTGTCGTCGGCGGCGAGGGAGGAGACCAATGGCTGCCCGCGCGTCCCGATCAGCGGCCGTGCCGTTCTCTTCGAGAGAGCATCATCTTGGGAGGGCCTCTGACCCCTTCTTCCTCCCCGCGGTATTGTGGCCAACATGCGGCCTCCCGACGCCGTCTTTGCCATATGCCGACGACCCTCAAGTATATATTCCTTCGAAACCTGCCTTGCTCTACTACCCCAGCCCCCCCACGTGGCTGCGTGTGGATCTTTTTCTACCTCCGTCGGTTGTTCCAAAGCCACCTAGACTTTTACTATTATTAGAGGTAAAGCTAGTTCATACAGTCGAATCTAAGAGTTGGTTCAAATAGGGAAGGAAGTGGGAAAGCTGTAGCATGAATCTAGGACTTGGTTCCAAGAGGAAACGGGGGAAAGTTGTAGATACTGGCTACCCAACCAGTCTCTTGGTTGAAAAGGCGAAGAAAGCATGGTGGATGGCGAAGGGTGGGGGAAGTGGACATGTCTCTTGGTTGAAAAAGGAAAGAAAGTGAGGGGTGTTGGGGGACAACGCAAATGAGAATGAGTAGGTCTAGATTTCCTGTGCTCACATAGGAAAATGTCACCGAGGAGATAAAAAATGGGACAAATGCAGACATGCTGCCTGAGTGTTTGCCGCTCTCGGCAACCACATCTGCCTCACCACTTTATGCCCCTGCTGTCCCTACGCCCATATCGCTACCGTTAATGTAAAATCACATGAAGCATTAAGCAATGCCACCTAATGTCACTATAAGTAATGGTCTAGTGCCGTCGATAAATTGAAGCAATGCCACCACCATTTTATGAAGTGCTTCCGTCTTGCTTTATTTCCCATGAATTGTGTTTTTGCAGTTACACTTAAATCTCACACCGCTAACATTGCTTCATCCCAGTGGAACTGCACAAATTTGATTGCACATTTACTGACCATGTGCTACTCTCATGACAGTAATACTAATGCTATTGTTCTGCGTGTTAATCTAGTGGCAGTGTTGATGTGATGTGATGCTACTTACTTAAGGGCACTTTCATACTATCAATCTAGTGCCAATTATAACACAATAGATGCTGCTGTTAATCATATGCCACTTCAAATATCAGTCATTGTTTAAATAACCGTATTTCATATTTGCGCAAACAGGGATGTCTGTCTCCATATCGTTTCTATCTACGCAATCAAAAGTACACACCTAAGTTTTAGTACAACTGCACAAAATGAGATGGCTATTCCTAGCGGACGTCCTCTAACAACCAGTGTTCCAGGTATTCCTACATTGGTAGTAACTAGGTAGAATGACCAACACAATCTAAAAGAAGATGATTCATACGTTTTACTTCCTGATTGCAGTGCAGGGACGAGCGAAAACAACTGCATCCTAGTCCGGAATGCACTTTCTACGAGTTGATCCATGGACCGAGGACTAGCTGGCACGGCTGCACGGAGGTTTTTGGGACAGGTGTGCGCACAAGAGGCATTGTGGTCTGCTTATTTCTGCAAATAGCGGTGCTTAAATTTAGTGGAATGCACAAGAATTTCAGCTGGTCAGTACACTACATGGTTCAGTTCAGCATTCCAGCTGAGAACACAATTATAATTGGTTATTCTGGAATGAGAGAACCTAACCCTGGATGGTGGCAACAAGAAAAAACCATAGTGAACTCCAGGATATTTAAGCCTGCCGGGAGGCCCTTTGCTCAGAGAAGCCTTGCATGTTTTTTCCTGATTTGTAAACCTTCTCACAACTTTGTCTTTTGCTGTGAACTAGTATATGTTTGTTATATTCTATGAATCATTGAGATGTATAAAATTGCTTAACTTATGCTTTTCAAGTTTTTTATGAGCCGAGTTCAATGTGAGGGTTCCACATGGACGCTGGACTAGCGTTTGGACGTTTGGAATTTACATTGTGGCCTCAGTTAACTGCAGGAACCACTATAACAAGATACGTAGTTGCTTATATGTCAGACAACAGATTATTGATTGTTAGCTGGTCGATAGCCTAGTGTTGAAGCGAGCTGAGACAATGTGATGTGTTTTGCACAACTGCTTACAAGTGGGGTAGCACCAACAGTGTTTACAAGTACTTATGTATACGTCGGCGCACAGTTCTCGAACGAGTACTCTATTTCATCAAACACACACTGCTCATATGATAAACCGTGACAACTTATGCCTTACCATGCCATATTCAGGAATAAACTAGTGAGGACGCATCTGTTTCAGCAACAATTATGATGGTTCTCACATGATTCACGGGCACACAAAAGTAGCAGCAGTTCCCATAGACGGATTCAAACAGAGTACTAGCCCCAGAGGGATCGATAATAAGCAAGGTTCGGATAATTAGACACAATCCAAACTACTATTAAACACTAGCTAGGGCAACTATTTCATGCCTCGTTCTAATTTGGGCTAGACAGAAGACGGACCTTGCCATGAACATCATTGAGGACGTCCGACAGCAGCTCAATCCTGTGAACCTTCATGAAGATAACCTTGTGGCCTTGCCACTCATAAACTTGTTTGTGGAGGCATGCCACGTCATCTTCCTGCGTAAGCTTGACAAGAACAGCATGCCTCCCAAACGAAGGAGCAGCTTTGAACTTCTTGTGCTTCAGTACACCCGGGACAACACGCCTAACAACAGTGAGGATGGAATACAACTTGACATCCATATAAGCGCAATTGGCTTCGAGGATCCAACAGCCTAAGAACTCTATTTTCCCAGTGCGTATATTCAGGTCATCCGCCTCATAGCGAGTGACATGTACAGCCACACAATCCTTATCTGCATCAGGCCTCTAATTGAAACAGAAACAAATTCTGAATTACTTTCCAGTATAAGAAACACAAGTTATTTAAACCACTATGTATAGCATGGCATCAACGCTAATAAAATTTTGCATTATTCATCACCACATAC
Source organism: Triticum aestivum (assembly GCF_018294505.1). Classification (NCBI taxonomy): domain Eukaryota; kingdom Viridiplantae; phylum Streptophyta; class Magnoliopsida; order Poales; family Poaceae; genus Triticum; species Triticum aestivum. The sequence goes on from NC_057808.1 coordinate 136,062,623, forward strand.
TTAGATGAAAAACCACAATCGAGATCGGCAAAGACGAAAATCACCTTGGGCAACTCAGGGGGGGACACATCCTCGAAGGGGGAAAACTGCTCCTGCAGTGCCATGGGGGCTGTAACCTCAAACGGGGCATTGACCGTCTCAGTAGTGGCCGTGAGCGTATCTGGGGTCGGCTCGGTGGCTGCCTCCATCTTCTTGGAGCTCTCTGTCTCGTGGGGATCAGTCTCCCGCGCCTGCTCCAATATCGGCAGATCTTTGCCTGGTTCTCCTTGGTCCATCATGAAACTGACGAATACTAGGAGACCACTAAAAGGAAAACACAATCCCAAAGACAATGAAACAAAAAAGAGAGTGAGGATTGGTTATTGCTTTGCATAAGTTCATTTTTTTTCTCTGAACGAAAATATACCAACATCATGAATCCGCTTACCTTCCCCTCGTTGGGAGAGAAGAACAGTGGCAGATGTGAGTGTTGGCTTTCTTCAAGACGGTGAGGGAGAAGGGTATTCAGCAAAGAGTGAAATGATGGTTGCTTCGTCCGTCAAACTTAGACTGTGGGGAGGTGGGGTTTTGTGATACGACGGCTCGTTACTGCCGCGCTCTGACCGCGGTGACTCTCCGCCTGCATACTGCCTTCTAATTTGGTGGTTGCCATTTGGGCCCGCACGCGGCATGGCGTGCATGTCGGTAAACAAAAGTAAAACGGCATTCACTAGAGGGAGATGTTTCGATGACCTAGGAGGAGCCAGAAGCGGTAGTGTATCCACTGTACCAGTAGTAATTGTTTTTCTGGGTAGCTGTAGAGTGTCTCCACTGTACTGTAGTAATTGTTTCTTTGGGCCCAAGACAAAACAGCCCATCCACCCTAGTAAATAATAAAATCAATTCAAAAGCCCATATATTTACTTAATGAGAGGCTCTACCCACACCCAGCACACCCCCCCCCCAAAAAACCTGGGTGCTCTTCTTCCTCCTCACTCCCACCCACCTCACGTCAGCTCGCTCCACTCGTACCCCCAAATTCCTCACCTCACTCCTACAGAAAACCCCAGCTCCCCTTCTTCCTCACTACTACAGAAAAACCCCAGCTCCCCTTCTTCTTCACTCGCACTAGAACTAGGCTCGTCATTCGTTACTCTGCTCAAATCCATGAGCGCGACGCGACGCCCTCGAGGAAAATGGAGTCGGCTGACCCCAGAGCCAAGAAGATGAGGCTCCCGCCAGCGGCGACGCCTGTTGTAGATCCCTCACCCGGCAGCGCGGGGAGAAGCGGCAACCCCGCCCCCATCGGATCCCAGGAACCTGTAGAATCTCGGGTGGACCGCATCAGCGATCTCCCGGACGCCATCCTTGGGGAGATCATCTCGCTTCTCCCCAGCAAAGATTGCTGCTGCACCCAAGTCCTCTCAATTCGGTGGCACCCTCTATGGCGTGCCATGCCCCTTAATCTCGACTATCGTCAGATATCTCTCTTTAATGATTTTGAAATCCCCAGAGCCATCATCTCCTCCTGCCAGGGCTCCGTTCAAAGCCTCTGCATCCTGTCATGCTACCTGAGCAAGCATACCATGCCCTGCACGGTGGACGCATGGCTGAAATCCCCTGAATTCATATAACTATAGCTGCTTGAGTTCTACCATTCCCTTGGAAATCACCTACCAGATACCGAACGCCATGTACTTGTGCCCTCAGCACCGATGTCCATCTCGCGGGTTTCCTCCTCTCTCCACACCGCCACCTTTGTGTTGTGCTACCTACCAGACAATCTGGTACTAAACCTTTGACTCCCATTTCTCAAGAAACTTTCACTTGTGCGGGTTCGAATATCGGAGGCCTCACTTCACAACATCATCCACTCCAGTTGCCCTGCCCTGGAGTGCTTGGTGCTTGTTTTCACAGTTAGAATCGGTTGTCTCCAAATAAAGTCGCCTAACCTTGTAAGAATTGGAATTTCTTTTGACGGAAGGCAGCTCATCATCCAAGATGCCCCTTCACTTCAAAGGTTGATCCTTGATTCTAGTTATTCACCATCACAAATAACCGTCCTCTCCGCGCCTAAACTGGAGACCTTGGGTGTAATACATGATCTCTGTGCTCATTTCAATATGGTGTTTGGCTCTAGAGTTCTTCAGGTACTTTATATTATCATCGACACTTGTAACCATAAGCTGCATTTTAAATTTCTGTGCATAAGTTATATATCATCTCGGAGTACACATTTTGTACTAATATTATGTTCTATGCTCAATGAAGAGTTTCTCCGTGGATAGCCTATCAATGGTGCTGGATTCTGTCAAGATCTTATATATCCAAACGAATAGTTTTGATCTTAACAAGATTATTGCCTTGCTACAATGCTTTCCATGTCTGGAGAAGTTGTATATAAAGGTGATAATTTCACGCACATTGGAAGCCCGCATATAGTGTACTAGAATTAACTGTTCAGTTGTTGATCTTTCGACACTCTTTTTTTAGACCTAAATTCTTTTCAATCTTCATGTCTATTTAGGCGACAAGATGGGGTAAGAAAGTTATAACCAATTGGTGGATTCGTAAGCACCGGGATTTTCTCACTTCTCATGACATTCGATTGAAGACAATAACGCTAGTACGATATGTAGCCAACCATGCGAACACTAGATTTGTCACATTCTTCCTGCTGAATGCAAGGTTACTATTGTCCATCAGGCTTAAGTTTATCAGCAGCATGGTTTTGACAGATAGGTATGTCGAAGAGCAAAAAAAAGGAGTTTCAGGTGGGCAAAAGAGCTTCTGAACATGCCGGGCTTCTATTTACAACATATTGTGGTCATAATCTAGTAAATTTTACGACCCATGATGTTCATTCTATGGACCTGACCGATCCATTCGACTATGACTGCCAAAAACAGTGCTGGAGTTAGATGTTGTTGCCCTTTTCAACCTGGGTTTTGTCTAAACCTGATGAACAATTAACCCTCGTGCTTTTGTACAGTTTGTAAGCTGGAGTTAGATGTTTTGCCCTTTTCAACTCGGCTGTGACTGTCATATTTTCTTTGAAACAAGGCAAATGGCTTGCCATTCATTTAATTTAGAGTGAAATACTGTAAAAAATCCCAACCAAGGGAAATAACATCACTCTCGTCGGCTGCTTGAGCTCACTGTGCACTACAGAAGCCAAGTGATTAGCTCCCACCAGCACACACAAACTTATTTCGAACTAGCACACCAAATGGGCTGTAAATTTTCATAGGAAAGGCTACATGACCGTGACAGATTTGGATTCTGACATTTGGGACCCACGAGGAAATAGCCTATCCAAGGTGGTGTCGACTTACTAGCTAGTCAACAAAGGATTCTGCCTACCAGCTGTTGGATTGACATCCAACATCTGTCGTGTATCTTCTATCTCTTGTCTTCTTCCTCCAGCCAACTCCCGCCTCCCATGGCTGGTTGTGCCTCCGCCGCACTACCGTACCCTCCAACGTTGGCCAGTCCCTCCCTCTATTCCCCCACACGTCCTGTTATTCTCCGGCACGTCAGCCCCAACACGCACCCGCACCCGAACAAGTCAACCCTCGTACTCCCCTCCGCCTGCGACTGGACCGGCGCATCTTCCATGGCTCCTGTTCGTTCCGTCCGAGGCCTCGCCGTCGTCCTCCGCCTTGGTTCGCTCGCCGTGCGCGGTGCGCCGCCCTCTTGCGTTGTCAACGTCCTCAACAACCGAGAGGAACAAGGAGATGACTGTATGTGGAGAGGATGACAGTAGGGACCCACCAGCGTCATGGCAGTACGCAAGCAAGTGCCTTGTTATTACAAGCCCAAAAAATGGTTCCTCCTAATGGTTGGAGATCTAGGGCTCACGCCATTGTCAACATAGTCAATAAACGAGAGTATTACACAACGAGCGGCTGACACCAGGGACCGAGCAGGTCGCGTAGTTGTTATTTACTTTTTTGAGGAACAAGCAGTTGTTATTTATACTAGTTTTAGCGACGGATCAGGGTAACAACGGGGCTGTGCGGGGGCCGTGGCCTGTCTAGCCAGGGTTATATTTACGTTTACCACATCATGCACCCAGTTGTGTTTTTTTCTTGCTGAAAATGGCTAGCCCAGTTCTATTTTTTTTAAGAAATACCCAAACGAGGCCTATTTGCTTTATCAGCCCTGCTGGGCTGCAAATCTTTAAAGATGAGGAGAGTTTCATTTGGTTTGCCCAGAAATGGGTTGTACATTTTTGAAACGCATCAAACCGGGAATTAGTTTCAATTTTTTTTCATTACAAGATTTTAAATTCCATTGATTTTTATGCGTGGACAATTATTTGGATTTTATATTTATATAAATTATTTTTCAAAATAGTTTGAATGCGACTCGATATTTCGGGATTAAAAACAGTTGACCGCACCGAAACATGCAAAATTTCGTATAATTTTTAACCGTGGCCACAATATGGGGTATAATGCTAACAAAAAGAAGATGGGCTCCAAAAAAATTCTTAAGAATTAGCAAATGGGCTGTAAATTAATAGAAATAATGACATATGGGTTGGATGCTATCTTCCACAGATCTGAGGCTGACTTGTGCGCCTAGTACAGATTGACGCGTAGGCTTTCCTAAAAAAAGGTTGACGCACACGCAACACCGTGTCAACTTAGTCAACACACGAGAGCAGTGACTGTTGGATGTCCGTCCAACGGCCGTCGTGCTTCTTCAATCTCTGCTCTTCCTGCTCCAGCCGCTCAAACAAGTGCCGGCGGGACTGCCTGCTCCCTCCTACCACGGCCGGCTATGCTTCCGCGCAAGCCTCACCGCCCACCATACTCCCATCGCTGGCCTAGCCATCCCTCTTCTCACCACACATGCTGTTATTGCGACACCACAGGAACCAGTAAACCCTCGTACTCCCCTCCGTGTGGGAAACAACTGCCGAGTCTTCCCTGGCCCCGTGTCGTTCCCTTCCTAGGCCTCGCCATCGTCCACCGCCCTGGTGCTCTCGGCGCGGCGTGGTCAACGAACGACATCCATCGGAAGTGGACTGTACGTGGAGAGGCTGACAGCTAGGTCCACGGCCGCACGGAAGGAAATGCCTCCTTATTACGCGCAAAATAATGATTCCTCCACCTGACAGCTGGGACCCACTGGAAGGGCCTCTGTATTTCGTGAAAAAAAATGTCCCCCCGCTGACAGGTCGGACCCACCAGCTATATCTTCGCACGCAAGGAAGTGCCTCCTCATTACGCACAAAAAATGAATACCCCCTGCTAGCTAAGGCCCACCATAGTGGGAGGCTGACTTGTGGGCCTACTAAGTTGACGGGGGCGGAGGGCCTTGTCAACTTATTCAATATGAACGATTCTAGCTCCAGTGACCGTACGATGTCCATCCAACGCTCGTAGTGCTTCTTCAACCTCTAGTCTTCTTGCTCCAGCCGCCCAAACCAGCGCCGGTCGTGCCGCGTGCTCCTGCCTACCGTGGCCGGCTGTGATGCCGCGGAGGCCTCACCGCCCCCTACTACTCCCACCGCTGGCCAGGCCATCCACTCACCCACACCCCCTGTTATTCTGCGGTGGCGGCAGCCTCACACCGCAGCCGAACCAGTGAACCCTCGTACTCCTCTCCGTGTGGGCTTCGACTGCTGCGTCTTCCCCGGCTCCGCGTCGTCACCTTCCTAGGCCTCGCCGTTGTCCACCGCCCTGGTGCTCTCGGCACGGCGTGGTCAACGTGGTCAAGGAACGACTTCCATCGGAAGAGTACTGTACGTGGAGAGGCTGACAGCTAGGTCCAAGGCCGCAGCAAGTAAGTGCCTCCTTATTACGCGGAAAATAATGATTCCTCCACCTAACAGAAGGGACCCACCGGACGGGCCACCGTATTTTGTGAAAAGACATTTCCCCCTGATTGCTGGGCCCACCAGCTACTACTTCGCACGCAAGGAAGTGCCTGACAGTCGTGACCGATCTGGTCGAAGTGTACGTAGCATTGTCATGCCGGTCGCAAACGTGTACGTACATACTGGTCGATCGGTCTCTCTACAAGTATGAACCATGGCCGAGTAAGTAGCAGCACGTGTCATTGTAGAGCACCCGACATAGCAGTTCACGCAGTCCCGTCTAAGTCCTGTACACGTACGTACAGCCACAGGGCAAAAAATACGGCCACATACGTACATACGGGCGGGGTCTCGAGCGCGTACTCGCGCATATACATATGGAAGGCCAGGGCTTGTGTACATGGAGAGGCAATGGATGGCAGCAACGACGTCCTATTCATTGGGCTACGAACCGGCTGGGTCGGAACGGAGAAACTGCGTCCTGTTGATCGGGAGGCAACCGACTAGGTCGGAATACATCGTGTTCATCAGGATCCAACCGGCTTGGATGGAACAGCCGATCGAAATGAGGCCTGGCGTATCGCAGAACGGAGGAAACGGCCTTGTGTTCGACCGGCCATGGTCGAAACGGGATCCTATTCATCAGGAGGGGTCTGGCATACCGCAAAACGGAGGAAACAAACTTCTCTTGGACCTCCTACGATCGAAACGGGGTCCCGTTGATCGGCAGGGGTGTGGCGTACCGCAAAACGGAGGAAACGGACTTGTGTTGGAGCACTACGGTCGGTACAGGGGTCCTGTTCGTCGGGAGGGGTGTGGCGTACCGCAAAATGGGACTCCACGGGATATTGTTCATCTCCACCGTCGACCTCCTCCAGCCTCCACAGGCAACTGTTCATCCACCATCGACCTCCTCCAGCCTCCACCTGCGACTGTTCATCCACGGGCTCCTGTTCATCCAGCCTCCACTACTCCTCCACCGGCTACTGTTCAACCAGCCCTCTCCACGGGGTCATGTTCAACCACCCCCCACGGGCTACTATTCATCCAGCCCTCCATCGGCTACTGTTCAACTAGCCCTCCACGAGGTCCTGTTCATCCAGCCCTCCACGGGGTCCTATTCATCCACCCGCTAACCGGCTCGATCAATCAGGGTCCTTTTCATCCAGCGGCAACGGCCTCTACTACCACGGGGTCCTGTTCATCCAACCCCCCACCGGGAACTGTTCATCCAAACCCCCAACAATGCTCACTGTTCATCATGGGAAGGAGGCAGCAGGGTTCGATCAGCTTCAGTTAGCAGCAGTAGCGAACGTATCACTCGGGTTCAGTTAATAGCAAGGGATCAATCGCTTGGGTTCAGTAACGTAGCTAGTGCAATCGCTCGGGTTCAGTTAGAGCGCAACGACTCACACACACGCGCGTATGTGTACAAGAGAAACGCGCATCGCTTGGCCCCCGACCACCCACCATAACAACTCACGATATTTTCCTCGACCTCGCTTCTACCACGGGTTTTTTCGTCATGGACGGCCCAAAGAATGTCATGCAGCTGCGTCTCCGGCCCGGCCAGGACGAAAAGCCCATTTTCTGTCATATTTTTTGCCATAGAAGTAGGAGCCCACCACATCTATGATGATACCGGGTTTTGTCACAATTATCGTCATCGAAGTGTCATAAGCATGACAGAAAAATTTTCATTCGGCCCAAAATGTCACAGATGTGTGTTTTTTTGTAGTGCCTAATGTCACCTAGATACTCCAATGTCACCACAAGTATCTGCGGGTTTGATTATACGATATGCATCACACAATCTCAGATTCATCTATTCAAACCAACACAAAGAGCTTCAAAGAGTGCCCCAAAGTTTCTACCGGAGACTCAAGATGAAAACGTGTGCCAACCTCTATGCATAAGTTCACAAGGTCATAGAACCCGCAAGTTGATCACCAAAACATACATCAAGCAGATCACGTGAATATCCCATTGTCACCACAGATAAGCACATGCAATACATACATCAAGTGTTCTCAAATCCTTAAAGACTCAATCCGATAAGATAACTTCAAAGGGAAAACTCAATCCATTACAAGAAGGTAGAGGGGTAGAAACATCATAAGATCCAACTATAATAGCAAAGCTCGCAGTACATCAAGATCGTGCCAAATCAAGAACACGAGAGGGAGAAATCAAACACATAGCAACTAGTACATACCCTCAGCCCTGAGGGTGAACTACTCCCTCCTCATCATGGAGAGCGTCGGGATGATGAAGATGGCCACCGGTGATGGTTTCCCCCTCCGGTAGGGTGCCGAAACAGGATCCTGATTGGTTTTTGGTGGCTACAGAGGCTTGTGGTGGCGGAACTCCCGATCTAGGTTCTGTTCTGGAGGTTTTGGCATTTATAGGAAGTGTTGGCATTGGGAACAAGTCAAGGGGGCCCATGAGGCGACGACAAGGATGCCCTCCACCCTTGTGGTGGCCTCGGGACTCCTCTCCGATATCTTTTCGTTCTAGTATTTTTTATATTTTGCAAAAATATTCTCCGTAAATATTCAAGTCAATTGGACTCCGTTTGATATTCCTTTTCTGCGAAACTCAAAAACAAGGTAAAACAGAAGCTGGCACTAGGCTCTAGGTTAATAGGTTAGTCCCAAAAATACTAGAAAATAGCATATAAAACATCCAAGATACCGTTGGACACGTATCACCCCTCCCGATGAACACGTATCACCCCTCCCGATGAACACGTATCACCCCTCCCGATGAACAGGACACCGTTTCGACCGTAGGCGCTCCAACACAAGTCTGTTTCCTCTGTTTTATGGTACACCATACCCCTCCCGATCAACAACACCCTGTTTTGACCATAGGCACTCAACAGAAGGCCGTTTCCTACTTTCTGGGGTACGCCAGACCCTTCCCGATGAACGGGACCCTGTTTCGACCGTACGCGGTCGAACAGAAGGCCATTTTCCTCTGTTTTGCGGTATGCCAGACCCCGTTCCGGCTGTTCCATCCAAGCCGGTTGGCTCTCGATGAACAGGACGCGTTCTGACCTAGTGGCTTTGCTCCCGATGAACAGAACGCGTTCCGACCCAGTGGCTTCGCTCCCGATGAACAGGATGATGTTTCCTCCGTTTCAACCCAGCTAGTTAGCTGCCGATGAATAGGACAACGTCGCTGCTGTCTGTTGGCTCTCCATGTACACGAGCCCTGGTCGTACAAATGCGCGAGTAGGCGTTCGAGACCCCACCCGTATGTACGTACGCGACTGTATTTTTTGGCATCTGGCTATACGTACGTGGACACGGTTTTGACTGTACTGCCTGAACTACTACATCGGGGGCTCTACTACTACACGTGCCACTGCTTGCCCGGCCACGGTACATCGTTGCATAGAGACCGATCGACCAGTATGTACGTACACGTTCACGACCCGAATGACAACGCTATGTACGCTTCGACCAGGTGGGTCCCGGCTGTTAGAGAGGATAGGGAGGCACTTCCTTGCGTGCGAAGTTATTAATGGTGGGTCCCAACGGTCAGGGGAGAGAATCATTTTTTTGCCCGTAATATGGACGCACTTCCTTGCGTGCGAATATGTAGCTGGTAGGTCCCAGCTGTTAGGGGGAAATGTTTTTTTCGCAAAATACAGAGTCCCTTCCAGTGGGACCTCGCTGTCAGGTGAAGGAATAATTATTTTACGCATAATAAGGAGGCACTTCCTTGCTGCGGCCATGGACCCAGCTGTCAGCCTCTCCACGTACAGTCCTCTTCCGATGAAAGTCGTTCCTTGACCACGTTGACCACGCCGCGCCAAGAGCACCAAGGTGGTGGACGATGGTGAGGCCTAGGAAGAGGACAGCGCAGAGCCGGGGAAGACGCGGCAGTGGATACCCACGCGGACAGGAGTATGAGGGTTGACTGGTTCGGCTGCGGTGTGAGGCTGCCGTCGCCGCAGAATAACACGGGTTGTGGGTGAGTAGAGGGATGGCCTGGCTAGCGGTGGGAGTAGTGTGGGGCGGTGAGACCTGCGCGGCAGCATAGCCGGCCACTGGAGGCAGGAGCAGGTGGTCTCGCCAGCGTTGGTTTGGGCGGCTGGTGCAAGAAGAGCAGCGATTGAAGAAGCAGCGGGACTGTTCGATTAAAATCGAACGGTCACTGCTGCTAGAATTGTTTGTTGACTAAGTTGACAAAGTCCTACGTATGCGGCAACTTAGTAGGCCCACAGATCAGCCTTCGAACCGGTGGACCCCAGATGTCAGTGGGAGGAATAATTTTCTTCGCGTAATAGGGAGGCAGTTGCTTGCGTGCGGCCATGGACCATGGGGGTCCCTTCTGTCAGCCTCTCCACATACATCCCTATTCTGATGGCTGTCGTTTGTTGAATGTTGAGCATGCCGCGCCTAGAGCACCAACGCGGTGGACGATGGTGAGGCCTAGGAATGGAACGAACCGGGGCCCGCGAAGACACAACAGTGGATGCCACACTGACGAGAGTATGATGGTTGACTGGTTCGGCTGCAGCGTGAGGCTACCGTCACCGTAGAATAACAGGAGGTGCGGGTGGGTCGAGGGATGTCCAGGCCATCGGAGGGAGTAGGGTGGGCCGATGAAGCCTGCGCGACATCCCAGCCGGCCACAAGAGGAAGGAGCAGGCAGTCCCGCCGGCGCTGGTTTAGGTGGCTGGAGCAGGAAGATCAGAGATAGAAGAAGCACGTCGGCTGTTGGATGGACATCCAACAGTCACTGCTGCTAGAATCGTGTGTTGACTGACAAAGCCTTGCGTAAACAAGTCATCCTCGAAATATGTGGTGTGTACAGCCCATTTGCTATTATTTTTATAATTTACAACCCATTTGCTAACTCATATGGAATTTATTGCAGCCCATTTTCCATTTTTAGAATTGCTACCCATTTTCTAGTCACTGCCAGGGTTACGAATTTGAACTAAAAAATAGGTGAAAATTTTAAAATGTGCATATTTTTGCTGGGGAACAAAATATTCTTAATCCAAAATTTAGTAGCCATACTAAAAGAAATTTAAAAATAAAGTAGTACAATGTCATGTTAAAATCCAATGAAATATAAAATATCACTGAAGAACAAAAACAAAAAACAAAACTAGTTGCCCATTTGCTATTTTTTTTTGGAATTTGCAACCTCTTTCATATAACATTTAAGATTTACTGCCCGTACTCTTTGGCTAGGCCGGAATGCATCCCTCCTCGTCATGAAAGATTTGCAGCCCAGTAAGTCGGAGAAAACAAATAGGCCTAGCTTGGGTATTCTTCAAAATGAAATAGTGGGCTAGCTATTTTCCCAAAGAAAAAACTGTTGGGCTGGTCATGTTGTTAGACGGGCAACAGAGACCGCACAACCTAGTTTATAGCCTGCTCCTGTGAACAAATCCTCAAAACAAAGTTGTGCAATTCTGTCGTTAATTGACTATACGTTAACAATGATGTGGGTCCCAGAAATCAGCAGGTGGATTAGAGTAAAAAATGAGGGTGCGTCTGAGTAGTAAAGGAGGCGCTTGCTTGTGTTCGGGAGTGGACCTGGTGGGTCCGTACTATCATACTCAAAACTACAGTCCTCTCCCGATTCACTCTGTTGACAGGGCAGACGGTGGCGCCACTACGAGCATACCAAGGCGGAGGAAGACTACGAGGCCTCGAACAGGAATGAACATGAGCCAGGGAACATGCAGCAGTATGGCCGTAGGCAGAGGGGAGTACGAGGGTTGACTGGTTCTGGTGCAGGGTAGGCTGCCATCACCGGAGAAGAATAGGATGTCGGGGGGGAGTAAAGGGATGGCATGGCTAGCATTTCAGGGTACGACAGGGCGGCGATGCGTGCACGGCAGCGCAACCAGCCGTAGAAGGAGGGAACAGGTGCTCCCGCCGGCGCAGGTTTGGTTTTGGCGGCTGGACCGGTCAGACCCAAAAACTCATTGTGCTGGATTATAAGAATTAATTTTATATGGCTAAAACTTATTGTAAAATGCTGCGGAGCACCTTTTTCTTCTTGAGGTTTTTTTGAGATAATGTTCTTCTTGAGGTGTGAAGCCGAGCACATTCAGAAGCCTGTGATAAAGTGGTGTCACCAATGTGTTGGGTTGGGTTGGGCATTCTTATCGAAAAATACTAATGGACCGGAACTATATACGACGTTGACTACGATTTGCATGGGTCCGCTGGTTGCAGGAAGAAAATGGTGGGAGAAAAAAGATTGGTCGCTATCTTTACCTAAGAATAATATCGACTGAATGTAACGGCACTCTCATAGGAAATAATATCCTCCTGTTAAAAATTGACTTTTCAAATCATAAATTTAAAGAACTGGTGTATGAGCATTTAGCTTTATTTATTTATTTACTTATTTATGTTTAGGGGACCATGAGCATCTACCTGGGCCGGATTCATGTGAGAGCCTCCCTTCTAGTTAATTATGGGCTCCTCTATTGGGCCTTCATCAGTGGGTTGCATGTTATCGACAAGTGGAAAATGTGTTCCGTACCAAAAATAGTATGCGGTATGTACGGGGCACTAAAGGATCGGACCGTGCAACGACTTCCAAAACATTGTGTTTGTCGTTCTAACAACACATTTATTCAACCAACAGACGAATGTACTACTGATTGTACATTGAAAACAGCAGCAGCAACCAAGGCTGGGGGTGCAACGGAAGCAGTAAGCATGCCAGAAGAGTAAAGATGCAACTCTCTCTTCCAAACCAAACATCAGCCATCATTACAAAAGGGCTACCAAAAAAGAACAAGTGTATGCATCAAACAAAATAAAGATCCTACTACACCAAGTGTACGCATCTAACTAACTGGCTCAGTTAGACGTTACTATTTATTAACCTGTGGAGATTGGCTGACGACTTGAACCAGATGGGTGCCTGACAGGGGAAACTCCAGCCAGCAGGTCGAAGTTTGATACTTGCGACCCTCTCTCCTACTTTGGGCTGCAGAGCGTGGTGGCACATATCAGGGTATGGTGCATGGAGAGACGCATGGTACGCTGTGTACACACATTTTTGCCTGATGAACGAAACCGCGCTACCATCATGATCCTTGCCATCGGTTATCTCCTGGTTAATAGGATAATTCAGTCCAAGAAACAGAGAGCGTGTACCAAGGCTACTTACCAGCCTCCAGTCATATATTCCTGAAGGCCCAGAGAAGCTGGGATCTTGCTCAAAGACCTTGCAGTGACTGTGATTCTATTCCGCGAAACAACACGTCCAGTACGTGCGCACGGTCATCAATCATTCGTCGTTGTCGGATCGAGCCAGGAACCACCTGCAACTGCCATGCCGCTTTTCTTTGAAAGGTTCTGGGACTAGGAAGGGTAGGGACACCAGGCAGCCTACAACATCATATCAAGTTGGAGTCAAATAAAAAAGGGCTTGTACTGTAGTCAATCTTAAGAACATCATGTTATGAGCATGAATATTTTTTAGTAAATGTTGACAGTAATATAAGCAAGCCATCATGATATCATAGGAAAGTAACGTACTGTTGTAACAACCGTTTGTAGCGATGACTGGAGTAGGCCAGCAATACGTCCAGCCATAGAAGGAGTCCACAGCATAAATGAAGCCCTTGTGTTCAATGGCACCAGAGAACCATGGAAGATGTATGATCCTGCGATGGACGTGCAGATTTATCCACTTACCGTAGTGACCTGTCAGATAGGCGAGACCATGGTTGAAGAATGCAATTAGCATGAAGTCTTTATAATTCGCAGATCTTGTGGGCACTTGGCAGATTACAAACCTTGAGCAAATCAAACTTGGTATCATGTTGGCTATTGTAAGATTACGAGTATTTTGGGCCGCGGTGCCAAAGCAGTGTAGTGTTAATCGAAGGAAGGGGGATCAATCGCTGGGTGTAGACCTCCACAAGCATCCAGCTGCTGCGACCGTCGACGAGCACCATCCAAGACGTGTTCATGCCAACCCAATACATACGGTTAATGTGATTGAGGGTGGCGGGGATCGGATTGTAGTCGATGGGGTTGATGCTCGCCACCCTACGATCGTTATGATGCGTGACACACCATTTCTGAAGATCAGGTGGCATCAGCAAGCAGGGAGCTGGCTTAAAAAGCTCCGGCTTGAGGGCTTTGAGTAAATGGTCCAGCCCCGATGAGCACGCGGTGAGCGGCATGGTACTGAGATTGTCCCACATGAGAAACAATGAGCTTGATTACCTCTGTGGGGAGTGAATTCCAGCCACTCTTTCAGTGGACGCTGCTCGGTTCTTCAATTGTTAGTGCTTGGGTTTCGGAAGAGGGAGGAGGCGCCTTGCAGGGATGGAAGATTGGACGATTATGTGCGGACGCGGATGGAGAAGCGAATATGTGCTGCGGGAAGTGGACTGGTGACAATGACAACAACACGCCGCTTGATTTACGAGACACATCCCAGGAGCGTAGGGTCATATCGATGCCAGACAACTTGCTTGAGTGATCACGGTACTAGTACAATAAACTACAACACCTACTACTATGCCCTAGTTTACATATAATGGAGTAGGACTCTACTCTACTACTAGCACCGGAGGAGTAGTATATTCTAAAATAGTTGCAAACTTCAATGCCCGAGCGTGGAACGACTACGAACCGCCATCGGTGCTAAATCCAATCCCCAGCAAACATTTGCTGGGAGACATGGAAGTTGCAAACGCCCGCGATGCAGTTATAGTACGTGTGTAAGGGTGGCGGTTTTGTCAAAAACTAAGGCTTAAAACAGGCCACCGTCAGATGGAAATCTGACGTTTATGTGGGATTTGCCAGGATTGGGCTCGTGGCGAACAATCTGTTGGGGAGCGCAGCATGCAATTTCAAAAATTTCATATGCTCACGCAGGATCTATACAGGAGATGCATAGCAACGAAAGGGGGAGAGTGTGATCACGTTCCCTCATAGACCGAAAGCGGAAGCGTTAGCTTAACGCGGTTGATGTAGTTGAACGTCTTCGCGATCCAACCGATCAAGCACCGAACGTATGAAACCTCCGAGTTCTGCACACGTTCAGCTCAATGACGTCCCTCGAACTCTTGATCCAGTAAAGTGTTGAGGGAGAGTTCCGTCAGCACGACGGCATGGTGACGATGATGGTAATCTGATCCGCGCAGGGCTTCGCCTATGCACTACGACAATATGACCGGAGGAGTAAACTGTGGAGGGGGGCAGCGCACGTGGCTAAGAGAACAATTAATGTGTTTTGGGGTGCCCCCTTCCCCCGTATATAAAGGAGGAGAGGGAGGAGGCCGGCCCTAGGGGTGCGCCATGTGGGGGGGGGACCGACTAGGACTCCTAGTCCTAGTCGCCCCCCTTCCTTCTTTCGGAGGGGGGAAAGGGGAAGGAGAGGGAGAGGGAGAGGAAGAAGGAAAGGGAGACCGTGCCCCCTCCCCTTGTCCAATTCGGACTACCCATGGGGGGGGGGGTGCCACCCCTTTTGGTCTGCTCTCTCTCCCCTATGGCCCATAGTGGCCCATTACTTTCCCCGGGGGGTTCCGGTAACCACTCGGTACTCTGATGAATATCCGTAACGCTCCGAAACCATTCTGGTGTCCGAATATTGTCGTCCAATATATCAATCTTTACCTCTCGACTATTTCGAGACTCCTCGTTATGTTTGTGAACTCATCCGAGACTCCGAACAATCTTCGGTCACCAAAACACATAACTCATAATACAAATCGTCATCGAACGTTAAGCGTGCGGACCCTACGGGTTCAAGAACTATGCAGACATGACCGAGACACATCTCCGATCAATAACCAACGGCGTAACCTGGATGTTCATATTGGTTCCTACATATTCTACGAAGATCTTTATCGGTCAAACCGCAATGACAAAATACGTCATTCCCTTTGTCATCAGTATGTTACTTGCCCGAGATTCGATCGTCGATATCTTCATACCTATTTCAATCTCGTTGCCAGCAAGTCTCTTTACTTGTTCCGTAATGCATCATCCCGTAACTAACTCATTAGTCACATTGCTTGCAAGGCTTATCATGATGTGCATTACCGTGAGGGCCCAGAGATACCTCTCCGATACTCGAAGTGACAAATCCTAATCTCGATCTATGCCAACCCAACAAACACCTTCGGAGACACCTGTAGAGCATCTTTATAATCACCCAGTTACGTTGTGACGTTTGATAGCACACAAGGTGTTCCTGCAGTATTCGGGAGTTGCATAATATCATAGTCAAAGGAATATGTATAAGTCATGAAGAAATCAATAGCAGTAAAACTTAACGATCATAATGCTAAGCTAACGGATGGGTCTTGTCCATCACATCATTCTCCTAATGATGTGATCCCATTCATTAAATGACAACTCATGTCTATTGTTAGGAAACTTAACCATCTTTGATCAACGAGCTAGTATAGTAGAGGCTCACTAGGGACACTATGTTTTGACTATGTATCCACACATGTATCAAGTTCCCGCTTAATACAATTCTAGCATGAATAATAAACATTTACCATGATATAAGGAAATATAAATAACAACTTTATTATTGCCTCTAGGGCATTTTCCTTCAGTCTCCCACTTGCACTAGAGTCAATAATTTAGTTAACACCACCATGTGATTTAACACCAATAGATCACATCGTCATGTGATTAACACCCATAGTTCACATCGCCATGTGACCAACACCCAAAGGGTTTACTAGAGTCAATAATCTCGTTCACATCGCCATGTGATTAACACCCAAAGAGTACTAAGGTGTGAGCATGTTTTGCTTGTGAGAGCAGTTTAGTCAACGAGTCTGCCACATTCAGATCCGCATGTGTTTTGCAAATTTCTATGTCTACAATGCTCTGTACGGAGCTACTTTAGCTAATTGCTCCCACTTTCAATATGTATCTAGACTGAGACTCAGAGTAATCTGGATTAGTGTCAAAGCTTGCATCGACGTAACACTTTACCACAAACTCTTTGTCACCTCCATAACCGAGAAACATTTCCTTAGTCCTCTTTAGGTACCTAAGGATAATTTTGACCGCTGTCGAGTGTTATACTCCCAGATCGCTATTGTACCCCTTTGCCAAACTTATGGCAACGTACACAATAGTTCTGGTATACAGCATGTCATACTTTATAGAACCTATGGCTGAGGCATAGGGAATGACTTTCATTCTCTCTCTATCTTCTGCCTTGGTCAGGTTTTGAGTCTTACTCAACTTCATACCTTACAACTCAGGCAAGAACTCCTTCTTTGACTGATCCATTTTGACCTCCTTTAAAATCTTATCAAGGTATGTACTCATCGAAAGTCTTATCAAGCGTCTTGATCTATCTCTATAGATTTTGATGCCCAATATGTAAGCAGCTTTTCCATAAAATTCTACATCATTTCCGATTTCACATATACTTATCAGAAAGGTTGTAGTGCTCCCACTCACTTTCTTGTAAATACAGGCTTCACCGCAAGTCTGTATAAAACTATATGCTTTGATCAACTCATCAAAGCGTATATTCCAACTCCGAGATGCTTGCACCAGTCCATAGATGGATCGCTAGAGCTTGCACATTTTGTTAGCACCTTTAGGATCGACAAAAACCTTCTGCTTGTATGATATATAACTCTTATTTAATAAATCCATTAAGGAATGCTGTTTTGACATCCCTTTGCCAAGTTTCATAAAATGCGGCAATTGCTAACATGATTCGGACGGACTTATGCATCGCTTCGAGTGAGAAAATCTCATCATAGTCAACACCTTGAACTTGTCAAAAACCTTTTGCGACAAGTAGAGCTTTGTAGATAGTAACACTACCATCAGTGTCTGTCTTCCTCTGGAAGATCCATTTATTCTCAATGGCTAGCCGATCATTGGGCAAGTCCACCAAAGTCCACACTTTGTTCTTATATAGGGATCCTATCTCAGATTTCATGGACTCAAGCCATTTTCGGAATATGGGCTTATCATAGCTTCTTCATAGTTCGTAGGTTCATCATGGTCTAGTAACATGACTTCCAGAATAGGATTATCGTACCACTCTGGTGCGGATCGTGCTCTGGTTGACCTACGAGGTTTAGTAGTAACTTGATCTGAAGTTTCATGATCATTATCATTAGCTTCCTCTCTAGTTGGTGTGGGCATCACGGGAACGGTTTTCTGTGATGAGCTACCTTCCAATTCGAGAGAAGGTACAATTACCTCATCAAGTTCTACTTTCCTCCCACTCACTTCTTTCGAGAGAAAACTCCTTCTCTAGAAAGGATCCATTCTTAGCAACAAAGATCTTGCCTTCGGATCTGTGATAGAAGGTGTACCCAACAGTTTCTTTTGGGTATCATATGAAGACGCACTTCTCCAATTTGGTTCGAGATTATCAGGCTGAAGCTTTTTCACATAAGCATCGCAACCCCAAACTTTAAGAAACGACAACTTAGGTTTCTTGCCAAACCACTGTTCATACGGTGTCGTCTCAATGGATTTAGATGGTGCCCTATTTAACGTGAATGCAGCTGTCTCTAATGCATAACCCCAAAATGATAGTGGTAAATAAGTAAGAGACATCATAGATTGCACCATATCTAACAAAGTATGGTTACGATGTTCGGACACACCATTACGTTG
The DNA here is from genome assembly GCF_018294505.1 of Triticum aestivum. Lineage (NCBI taxonomy): Eukaryota > Viridiplantae > Streptophyta > Magnoliopsida > Poales > Poaceae > Triticum > Triticum aestivum. The sequence goes on from NC_057808.1 coordinate 136,081,055, forward strand.
TGGTGTTCCAGGTGGCATAAGTGGTGAAACTATGTCAGTGTACAAAAGTAGGCGCCTTCTGTACCCCTTTACTTTTGCACGGGCGGTTCCATCCACACTTGCGGCCACGCTTGGCGGGGCAGAGGAAGCAAGGAACAAGACTACCAGAGCTGTGCTGAGACCAGAGGCACAAAGAGCGAAGGGGCAAGGTGGCTACCCCGGCAAGGGCCTTGCTGGGGCAACTTACACAATACCAGCAAGACCGCCACCCTTGAGCCTGAGAGTTCCGACACCATCAACGACATTGGAACCAAGGCTCGGGAGGCGCCTGCATGGTGGCATAATGATCTTTGTGAAGACCAGAGGCCTGCAAGACTAGATGAGAACCAGAAGACGAAGGCCCCCGGCAAGACCCTTGCCGGGGACGCCCACAAGACCCCGGCAAGACCCTTGCCGGGGACATTTGCGGGGCCACAACCAGGCCCGCATTTACCAATGTTCTGCTGCCCCATGGCCATTCCGACGCAGCAGCCAGCCTGCCAACTAGGCACGCACCTACGTGCCAGCATGCAGCTTCCAGGCCAACAAGGCAAGTACCTGCATGGTGGCATGCATATCTTTGTGAAGATCCTGCCACCGCACCATCGCAGCAGCCAGCCAGCCAGCGTGGCGCTGCATGCCTCGTCAAGTTGGACGCGCGTCGAAGTGAGGTGAGGTGGCGATGGACGAGACAAGCTTCCTTGCCGTGCCCAATAAAGCAAGAGGACACGTCGGCAGCACATTAAATGCGTTTTGTCCCACAATGTCAGGGATAGACTTGTACACTGTACATACTTTCCAACTCCCGTGTGCCACTGTGGTGACCCCTTTTCATATAAAAGGAGGCCTGAGGCGTACTGAGGAAGGATTCAGACTTTTTGGGCTAGGCATGCACCGCAGCTAGTTCAAGATCTCAAGAACACCAAATATACACCAAAGCAGGACTAGGGTATTACGCATCGCTTGCGGCCCAAACCTGGATAAATTCCCTCGCGTTGATCTTCTAAACCCGCTCTTTTTACAGCCCTGCGCCTCGGCAACCGTACTAGGGAGTCCCTGTGATCCCATAGGTGTCGTTCTTGAACCCCGACATCTTTGGCGCGCTAGGTAGGGGGCGCAAGCAGTGAAAATCCGGTTCTGAAGCCAGTTCATCGACTCCTTCGTCGTGATGGATCGAGAGAAGAAGACGATGTTGATCAGCCATGCTCTGGTGCCATCAGCTAGGCGAGACGGTGCTGTCCGTAGCCGCGACAACTGTCCGCGTAGCGATGAAAAAGCTAAGTCACGCAGAACCTTGAGCAAATTCCTTTTTAAAATAAGGTTATCCTCCTCGAAAATCTTGTCCATTGTATGGAAAACCTGTACGCAATAGAACCCTTCTGCTATTGGCAACGCCCTTGTTCTGTTTCGAGTCCACTCAACAGTTCAAGCGGCTGCGCTGAGAACGGCACGAAGGCTTGCCCGGCAGTAAGCGCCCCCCGGCTGGCTGCTAAGGATCCATCCTTCAAGGCGCCATAGCATGGGCTTACGCGCTGGCAAACCTATCCAACTAGGCGTGGGGTGGGTACATACAAGGAAAGATCGAACAGGAAGATAGCATGCTTCATTTTAGAAGTACTGCAGAGTTATATTACATCAATGATTGCCGCGGTTCTAACTTAAGATAAATTGTCTTGGGCATGAACCAACGGCGACAAGGAGAAACGGGGTGCCTAGTCCCGGCGCTGGCCCTCTACCCTCTTGACTCCGTCGACGCAACTGATGATGGGCTCGATACGCTCCTCGAGCGCCGCCAGGTTCGTGCCCTCCGGCAAGCTCTCCAGCGCGTCGGCGAAATCGACGTTGGGGCTCCAGAACGCCACCTTGGTGAGCACCTTGGTTAGAGCGCCCCGGCAGAGCCTCCGGGACTCGTTGGCCAGATAGACTGCTCGATTGGAGCGGAGCTGCTCTAGGGCGTCGAGTACACCCTCAAAGAACAGGGTCAGCCTAGCATTGGGGCTCACGTTCGGCTCCCCGGAGTACCTGACATTCGGCATGCCCATGACGGCCAGCTTCATGGTGATCCTGCCGGCGACGTCGATGAGGCGACTGATCCAGAGGTTTACACTCTTCGCATACTCCTTGTGCTCGGCAGCGTCATCCCTCCGCAGCCGCTTCTCGTCCTCCAGGGCCTTGTTCAGGGTCTCCTCACGAGCCCCGGCCTCCAAAAGCTTCCCCTCCAACCCGTCCAGCTTCAACTTCAGATCGTTGATGGAGTCGTTGGCCTCGGAGAGCAGCTTGGCCTTGTCGGAGATGGCGACCTGCGCATCCACCAGAGTGCGGTTGGCCGTGTCCCTCTCCTCCGTCAGCGTCGAGACTTTCTTCTTCAGCTCCTCCCACTCCAGCTCTAGCTCCTTCACCTTGCCGATATGGACTAGGGCCTGAGCATCGAGTGCCTCCTTGTGCCTCTGCTCCAGCTCCTGGGTCCACTGCGCGACGATCTCCCTGATTTCTTCATCCTTGCCGCGGAGCGTGGCGGCAAGCGCTTGCTCACGGGCGGCGAGGTCTTCGTCCTGGCTGTTCAGCAGAGCCTGCTGCTGCTGCCAAGCAGCCTCGTCCTTGGCAGCCTGCTCCTTCACCACCTCCTGGGCCTTATCAATATCGGCCTGCTTCAAGATGAGCTCTCGCTTGCGCTCATCAAGCTCACCCTGGGCAGCCTTCAATTCATCCCGGGCATTGCCAAACTAGACTTGCGCCTGAGCGACGCGCTCCTCAAAATTTGCCTCCGCCTTGTCCACTGCCGCCATCCTGGATCTCACTTTGTCATGGCGGGCACGGTGGAGCACTTGTAGCTTCTGGAAGTTGGCGCCTATCGTGGTATTCTCACGGGGGGGGGGGGTGCGAGTCGACAGATGCCACAAGGGCTTTGTGTGAGGGTAAGACTGCTGCTGATAGGACCGGGAGCGGGTATGCGAGTAGCACGCGCTAGTTTACCCAGGTTCGGGGCTCTCCGGAGAGATAATACCCCTACTCCTGCATGTCTGAGTATATATATCTGGGGTGTACATCGGGCAGTACAAAGTGCTCCTAGAGCTGTATCTGGGGGCAATGCCATGGGCATCTGGCTCCATATATGCATGCACAAAGCATGCTTTAGTGGCCGGCCGTGAGCATGGCCGCATGTGTGTGCTTGGGCAGGCTTGCCCGTGGGGATGGATGGATGGCTAGCTAGCTCTCTTGCTAGCTAGCTTGCTTGTGGGGATGAGTGAGTCCCCCCCATGGATGGATGGATGTGTGTCTCCTTTTATAGTGTGAGGTAGCTTAGTATGTAAGCTAGCTAGTGGGCATGGGTAAGGCATGGTGCATGTCATGCTTGTCCCCTAGGTCACTTCATGAATAGTGCCAGGGGACAAGTGACACTATACATGATGGCTGGGGTGACACGTGAATAGTGCTCGGGTACGGCCGCCTCGTCGGTGTCGAGTCGGGCTGCAGTCGGCAGCCGGCTGGTCGGCACAGTCGGTCAGCTGGCAGCCGGCCGGGCAGCCGGCCGGGTGGAGCAGTCGGACGGGGAGCCGGCAGGAGCGGCCGGGCAGTCGGACTGAGGGGCTTTGCTAGCCCCGATGTCTTGAAATATTGTCTTGCCGTCTTCGGGATACCCGTGTCCAATTACTCCGACAGTAGCCCCCAAGCCTCCGGGCAACTTGGCAAAGTTGGGCGGAGGTTTTTTCGCGAGTGTTCATGGAAATGATCATAAAAAGGACGAAGTTAGTCCACGCAGATATATCAAATGTTTGCTTTTAGCATTGCAAGTTTTATGCGGAGGGTGCCAACTCGGTTTCGTCCGAGCCCCCTTCAATCTTTTTCATGTTCCCTCCGCTCTTTGGCTTGTGCTCTCGCTTGCCGGACAGCCGCTCCGCGGTCTGTGGCTGAGAGTGGGCCGCGGAGTGGAGTGTACAATACTCAGACTCTGGGAGCAAATTTTAACCGAGTAGATACTCATAAACAAAATGGTCGGGTCACCCGAAGCATTTTTCTTCCCAGATGTTTTCGCGTGGGTGGCCTCCAGCGTTCACTCTTGCCAGTCGGACAGCCGCTCTGCGTTCTGTGACTAAGAGTGGGCTTTTCATACCGCGCATGCTACTAAGCCGTCTGCGGGAACTAACGTCTCAGGCCAAGCGGCCAGCCCCCGGGCCAACTCTAGCTAGCGCCGAGGCGAACAGTGATGCAACTGTAATAAAATGCGGAGATAGCCCCCGAGCATCGCTCGAGGTTATCCGTGCTCTCGCGGTGAAAAAATATGCGGGTGAGGAGCTCACATTGGTTTTCGTGTAGCCGAGGCGGAGTTTGCCGAAGAGAGCCGGCGCACCCGCTGGGTGTAGCCTTCGAGCCCCCGGGCGCTCGAAGGAGGGTCCCGGCCGGTCAGGCTCGACCGGCCAGGCGGCGAGGCGTCTTGCAGTGCCCTTTTTCTTGTTCTGTCGGCTGCTGGCAACCAGACAAAACTCTTCTCTTGTCTGCAATCTTCCATGGGGGCGCGTCAGCGCACCCACTGGGTGTAGCCCCCGAGATTCGGGCCGACTGCTGAGCAGTCGGGCCGGATCTTCTGGTAACTACTTTGTCTTCCTTCTTCCTCGCGGGGGCGCGTCAGCGCACCCGCTGGGTGTAGCCCCCGAGATTCGGGCCGACTGCTGAGCAGTCAGGCCGGATCTCCGGCAACTGCTTTGTCTTCTCTCCTCCCGGGGGCGCGTCAGCGCACCCGCTGGGTGTAGCCCCCGAGATTCGGGCCGACTGCTGAGCAGTCGGGCCGGATCTCCCGACGACTACTTTGTCTTCTCTTTTCTTCGCGGGGGCGCGGCAGCGCACCCACTGGGTGTGCCGTCGGAGCAGGAGGCAGACCAGCCGGCTTGGCACTGCCGGCAACGTGGGTCACGACTGACCGTCCGAGTGGCGAAGCAGGCGGACGAGTCATCCGGACAGGTGTTTCTTTTCTTCTCTTTATCCCAGCCGACTTTTTTCTCTTTTCTCTCTCTCTTTTTTTTGGGCAGTCGGCCCTTTTCTTCTAGCCGGCTCTATGCGAGCGGCCGGCCCCCGCTTCTCTCTTTCTTTTTCTCTGTCTCCGTGGGGGCAGCCGGTCCCTCTGCATCTGTACGAGCAGCCGGCCTGGGGCGGGCGCTGGGAGGCGGAGGGGGCCGGAGCCGGCTGGGCGTGGGGCGGCGTCGGGAAGCCTGCTGGCGGGCACGGCGTGCGGAGGCAGCCGCGGGGCACCGCGGGAGGAGGCCGGGACCATGGGGCGAATGAGCAGTCGGCCCGGGCGAAGCCGGAAGACGACCGAAACGGGCGGAGCCGGCCCTGCCGGGTGGCAGGGAAGCCGGCAGGCCGGGTTGAAGACGAGGCCGGCGGGCGGGGCACTGAGCCGGAGGCGGCGAAGGGCGTGGCAGCCGAGGGGCGGCGCGGGAGCCGGACCTGGCGTGCGGTGGCCGGGTCGACGCGGGGAGCCGGACCCGGAGTAGCGACAGGTCGGGGATGGAGGCGCGAGGCGCGCGGGGCAGCCACCCGGAGCCGGCCGGAGTGGGGGCCAGTCGGCCACGGCGAGCCGACGTGGGGGCGTAGTCGGCCTCCGCGGGGAAAGGTGCGGCAGACCCGGCCGCTAGCGGAGGTGGCCCGGCGGGGCAGAGCTGGCAAGCGGGTGCCTCGGGAGGTCGGGCCGGCGCGAAGACGGACCGAGCACGGCCAGGGCGGCTCGGAGCAGGGGTGAGGCGCAGAGCAGTAGTCGGCCCTTGTAGTTGGAGAAGCGGCGACGGCCGGGTGCTGGGATGCAGCGTATTTGGTGGAGAGCGACGGCGGGCAGGTAGCCACGGGTGGCTCCATCACAGGAGTCGAGGGCGACGTGCGCCCCGGAGTAGCACCAGAGTGGTCGGCCGCCGGCAGGCGGGCGCTGCACGACGGGGGAGCCGGCGCCGCGGGGAAGCGCGGAGCTGGTCGACGAGGAGCCGCGGGCGGTGCGGGCACAGGGGTGTGCCAAGGAGCCGACCGCGCGCGGTATCACGCGGAGGAGCGAGGTGGAGCAGCAGGGATGGACACGGCCGACCGAAGCGAGACCCCATGCGCGGCGCGCGCGCGGAGGGCCGGCGTCGCAACGGTGGTGGTGACGAAGGCGAGGCCGGCGGCGAGGACGCGCCGTCCCGCGCGGCAGCTCCGGGGGTGGGTCAAAGTCGAGCCCCCGAGCGCTACCGGAGAGACGGCGCGACGCCGCGGTGGTGATGGCAAAGGCGAGGCCGACGGCGAAGACGCGCCGCCCCTCGCGGCCATTCCGAGGGTGTGTCGATATCGAGCCCCCGACCGCTATTGGAGGGACGGAGCGACGCCTCGGTGGTGATGACGAAGGCGAGGCCTACGGCAAGGACGCGCCGCCCCTCGCGGCCGTTCCGAGGGTGTGTCGATATCGAGCCCCCGACCGCTATCGGAGGGATGGCGCGACGCCGCGGTGGTGATGGCGAGAGTGGTACCGCCCGGACTGCGAAACCAGCAGCAGCGTGGTAGCATAGATAGTACCGCCCCACGGTGGGCGCCAACTGTCATGGTATTCTCACGGGGGGGTGCGAGTCGACAGATGCCACAAGGGCTTTGTGTGAGGGTAAGACTGCTGCTGATAGGACCGGGAGCGGCTATGCGAGTAGCACGCGCTAGTTTACCTAGGTTCGGGGCTCTCCGGAGAGATAATACCCCTACTCCTGCATGTCTGAGTATATATATCTGGGGTGTACATCGGGCAGTACAAAGTGCTCCTAGAGCTGTATCTGGGGGCAGTGCCATGGGCATCTGGCTCCATATATGCATGCACATAGCATGCTTTAGTGGCCGGCCGTGAGCATGGCCGCATGTGTGTGCTTGGGCATGCTTGCCCGTGGGGATGGATGGATGGATGGCTAGCTAGCTCTCTTGCTAGCTAGCTTGCTTGTGGGGATGAGTGAGTCCCCCCCATGGATGGATGGATGTGTGTCTCCTTTTATAGTGTGAGGTAGCTTAGTATGTAAGCTAGCTAGTGGGCATGGGTAAGGCATGGTGCATGTCATGCTTGTCCCCTAGGTCACTTCATGAATAGTGCCAGGGGACAAGTGACACTATACATGATGGCTGGGGTGACACGTGAATAGTGCTCGGGTACGGCCGCCTCGTCAGTGTCGAGTCGGGCTGCAGTCGGCAGCCGGCTGGTCGGCACAGTCGGTCAGCGGGCAGCCGGCCGGGTGGAGCAGTCGGACGGGGAGCCGGCAGGAGCAGCCGGGCAGTCAGACTGAGGGGCTTTGCTAGCCCCGATGTCTTGAAATATTGTCTTGCCGTCTTCGGGATACCCGTGTCCAATTACTCCGACAGCGCCCATGGCCCGGAGGAGTTCCTCTTCTTGGGGGCCGCCGCTGCTGGTGCTCGGTTCATCGACAATCTGGAGGCCAGCAGTGGCGAGCGCCTCATCATCAAAGACCTCCCCCTTGGCAGGCGCTCTGGTGTCTGCCGTCCCTGGGAGGCGGACGAACAAGTGATCGCCCACCTTTAGGTACTTGGGAGGCGTGGGGGCTGCGGGGGAGGAAGGCTGGTCGTTGGCCAGCTCCTCCTCGACAGGCTTCTTGGCGGCCTCCCCGAAAGCAGCCCTCGCGGCCTTCTCGGCAGTGGCCTTCTCGGCCTCCTTAGCAGTGGCCTTGCCGGCCTCCCCGGCAAGACCCTCGCAAGCTTCCCCGGTGGCAGACTTGGCAGCTTCCTCAGCCGCGATCCTGACGGCCTTGGCCTCGGCATCCTTGGCGACCTCCCCAATGACGATGTCGATATCCTCCTGGTCCATCGAGGGAGGGTCTGGAAACCAGAAAGGAGAATGCAACGAGGCCAAGGCCAATGTTCAGAACATACACAAAAAAAGGAGAAAAAAAGACAGGGACGGAGGGCAGACAGCTTACCCGTGCCGTGCTGCAGAGAAGTGCTTCCCTCCCCGCCAACAACCGTTGGCGGGACGGAACCCCCAATGCTCGTGCCTGCCTCCTCCTCCTTCTTCGTGCGCGTGGGCTCGGCGGTGTTCGCCCTTGCCGGGGACGCCCCTCCGGGCGGCGTGGTCGACAGGGGCGGCGTGGTCGACGGGGGCGGCGTGTCAGGGGCGGCCCTCAGCGGCTCCTCCTGCTGCCGCTCTCCTCCTGTGAGCCCGGCAAGGTCAGCACTCAGGATCCACGCCCCAACGCCCATCGACGAGGAGTGAGTAAATGAACTTACGTTGGGGGCTGAAGCGGGGGCTGCATCGAGGGTCGGCGTCTGGACTGATCTCCACCACCTCCGGCGTGCGTGAAGTGCTTGCTGGGGGCTTGTCGCCCGTCGAGGCCTTGGCCCTATTCACCACCCTCTGGGCCAGCGTCTCCGTGTCGCTGCAAGGACAAGATCAAGTCAGGGGAAATAGCACGGGCTGAGAGTCAGAAATGATGAAGGGCGAGATGCTTACTCTTCCTCCTCCGCCAGCCTCCTCTTCCTCTTCGGGTTGAAGGACCCAAGGTCGAAGTCAGCCTCTAGGTCGCTGTCCGAAGGGGGAGGAGAAGGAGATGGGGTCCTGCGCCGCTTGGACGAGGAAGAAGTGGCGGCCGCTGCATTCTTCTTTGCTGCTGCGGCCCTCGTCTGGCGCACGGGCTGCGCCTGGGCCTGTTGCCGTCGCGCGGTCCTGCCGGGCCGGACCGGCTCGCCAGAGCTAGCCCACCGCAGGACGCGCCTCCTCGCCGGGGCGAGGAGTCGTCCGCCTTGGTCTCCTCTCCGGTCGACTCCTCAACCACATCTTCAACAAGGGGAGCCCCGGCGCCGACGCCGCTGGCTTCCCCGGCAGACCCCACCCACTCAGCGAGCTCTTTCTCTTCTGCGGCCGTGTCGGCCTCGTCCTCCACAGTGCCAACACCGTCGGCCTCCCAGGCAAGTGCCGCCTCCTCCGCCCTGGCGGAAATATATGCCAGCTCTGCCTTGGTGGTGTCGCGGATGAGCAGCGGCTCGTCACGAATGTACCTCTCCGACAGGTTGTCGAAGAACTCCTGCACCCGTCCGCTTCCGGCTCGGCCCAGCTTGGATCCAGGCCGTGTGCATTGAAGTCCAGCATCATGGCGATGATGTTGGTCTGGCGAGAGTTGTTGCTCAACGGGAGAACCCCCGCTGGCAACCCAAACAGGACCCGCCGGCCTTGACGGCCTTCTTGGCCTTGCCAGTCCTCTCGACCCCGCCGTCTTCATGCACCTTGAGCTGAAAAGAGCCTCTGACAAAAATGGGCATGCCCCAGCATCGCGAAATTGTGCTTCAAGCCAGGGCGGAGCCTCATGATGTCAGCCGCGTTCCTGAAGTCCCAGGCCAGCCTCCCCTTATTGTGCAGCAGGGCAATCCAGTGGTCGATGAAGTCCGCCCCAATCATCTCAAGAGTGAGCCCAGCCGAGGTGAGGCGGTGGATCCTAGTGGTGGCGACCGTTAGCTTCTTGTCGTCGGTGTCGACGTCGCTCCAGTCCTTGCCGCGGACTCGCAGCCTCGAACGGACCCGGCAGAACTCTTGCGGGTCTGCCTCCTCAATCCAGCACCACCGGCCCTGCCACTCTTCCCACCTCTCCTTCTAGGCACCCTCCGGGTATGTGCCCCTGTTCTAGTTCCTCAGGATCCAGGTGATGCAGCCGGAGATGGCGCCCCTAGCTGGATGCGAGGGGTGAAGTAATGACGGAAGAGCGCGGTGCTGGGATGCACTCCTGCAAAGCCCTCACAGAGGTGGGCGAAGAAAGCCATGCATGCCACGACGTTCGGTGTGAAATCCAGAAGGTGGAAGCCGTAGGTGTGCATGACTTCATTGAAGAAATCAGAGAAGGGGGGCAGAGCCCGTAGGAGAAGTAATCGACGAAGAAGGGGTACCGGTTTGGGCCGGCCTCGGCGAAATCGGCGGGGATGATGCGCGTGGCAGGGTGCCCGGACATCCCCCTTCCCCACAGGGGCCTGAAGTAGTCCCTGAGGGTGACCTCATTGATCGTCGAGGGGAAGAGGGCGCACTGCGGTCGAAGCGCCGCCAAGTCACTTTCTGGCGCCTCCTTCCCTCCTCGTCTTTAGCCACTCCCTTGCCCTTGCATGTCTTGGGCACCATGGCAACTAGGGGGGTGAAGAATCGAGGGCAATGGGGGCGCGGCACTGGCGAACAGAGGCAAGAGCTTCGGCTCGCACTTGAGGAAGAAGAAGAGGGGAACGGCGGTTCCAAGATTGGAAAAGGCACGGAGGGTAAATGAGCAGCGCGCCTGCGGTTTTTCCTTTTTATGGGGAAGGCGCGGGCCGCCTCTTTACCATTTGCCACGACGCGATGCGAGCGTGCAGCAACCGCCCCACACACGACCCCCACATCACGCATTCAACGCAGGTCGTGGGAAAGCGCAACCGGCGAAGGAGTTACCGCAGTAAAACTCTACCACGCATGCCCGTACACCGTTCTGGGACCGGCCCAACAGCACTTTGCGCTTATGTGTGGCCCAGGCCCGGGGGCTCCTATCGGTGTACAAAAGTAGGGGCCATCCGTACCCCTTTACCTGTGCACGGGCAGTTGTAGCCACACCTGTGGCCACGCTTGGCGGGGCAGAGGAAGCAAGGAACAAGACTACGAGAGCTGCGCTGAGACTAGAGGCGCGAAGAGCGAAGGGGCAAGGTGGGGGCTCTTGCCGGGGACGACCTACGCTGCCCCGGCAAGGGCCTAGCCGGGGCAACTTACCCAACACCACCAAAACCGCCACCCTTGAGACCGAGAGTTCTGACACCATCAACAACATTGGAACCAAGGCTCGGGAGGCGCCTGCATGGTGGCATGCAGATCTTTGTGAAGACCAGAGGCCTGCAAGACTAGATGAGAACTAGAAGACGAAGGCCCCCGACAAGACCCTTGCCGAGGACGCCCACAAGACCCCGGCAAGACCCTTGCCGGGGACATCTGCGGGGCCACAACCAGGCCCGCACTTACCAAGGTTCTGCTGCCCCATGGTTGTTCCAATGCAGCAGCCAGCCTGCCAACTAGGCACGCACCTACGTGGCAGCATGCAGCTTCTAGGCCAACCAGGCAAGCACCTGCGTGGTGGCATGCAGATCTTCGTGAAGACCCTACCACCGCACCAGTGCAGCGGCCAGCCAGCCAGTGTGGCACTCGATGCCTCGTCAACTTGGACGCGCGTCGAAGTGAGGCAAGGCGTCAACGGACGAGACAAGCTTCCTTGTCGTCCCCAATAAAACAAGAGGACACGTCGGCAGCGCATGAAATGCGTTTTGTCCCACGATGTTAGGGATAGACTTGTACACTGTACATACTTTCCACCTCCTGTGTGCCACTGTGGCGACCCCTTTTCATATAAAAGGAGGCCCGAGGCGTACTGAGGAAGGATTCTGACTTTTTGGCCTAGGCATGCAGCACAACTAGTTCTAGATCTAAAGAACACCACATATACACCAAAGCAGGACTAGGGTATTACGGATCGCTTGCGGCCCGAACCTGGATAAATTCCCCCACGTTGATCTTCTAAACCCGCTCTTTTTACAGCCCCGCGCCCCGGCAACCATAGTAGGGATTCCTGTGATCCCATAGGTGTCTTTCTTGAACCCCGACAAACTATTCCACATTGTTTTAAATGAAGGCCAAACTCATAATTCAAATATCCGTCTCCGTGATCAGATCGTAGAAACTTTATTTTCTTGTTACGATGATTTTCCACTTCACTCTGAAATTCTTTGAACTTTTCAAACATTTAAGACTTGTGTTTCATTAAGTAGATATACCCATATCTTCTCAAATCATCTGTGAAGGTCAGAAAATAACGATACCTGCCGCGAGCCTCAACACTCATTGGACCGCATACATCGGTATGTATTATTTCCAATAAGTCATTGGCTCGCTCCATTGTTCCGGAGAATGGAGTTTTAGTCATCTTGCCCATGAGGCATGGTTCGCAAGTATCAAATGATTCATAATCAAGTGTGTAGCGATCCGACCTGAAACGGTCAAATCTCTATGCATAAGTGTCATCCCTGGATCGGTAATGCTGACACACACAGTACTTGAAGGATTTATAACAGAGTGCAATCACACACTTATTACATCGATATGTCTCAAAAGAGAACTTATTACAATAATATGGCTTAAGACCATCTACATAAGATAATTGCGGAAGCATCGAAGGTAAATGAGTCCATAAACTCCAACGGCATAGCTGATTGCACGACAACGACCTAGCGCACCTTACTCTTCGTCTGAAAAGTCTACAACATAATACGTTGCAGCCCGGAACGGGTCAGCACATGGAATATGCTGGCAAAATAACACTGTAGAGTAATGAACAAGACAAATGCTAACTCTACATGCATATATGGCTGGTGGAGGCTCTATGGTTACCAAGTTTTTGCCAAAAGCCAATTTTTCCCTACTGCAAAGGAATATATTTTATTTAACTACAAAGTTGGTTGATAAACATTGAGAAGGTTCCTCCAACTCAATCCCAAAACAGTATTAATAACCCAGCAAATTAAATTAAGAGTGATGAGATCAAATCAATAATTCAAGAACCAGATACTCAAGATGTCCATAACCGGGGACACGGCTAACCATGATTAGTGTGTACACTCTACAGAGGTTTGCGCACTTTTCCCCACAAGACTCGATCTCCTCCATTGTATTTCTCGCACTACATGGTGTTTGAGAAACGGATGACTGAGACACAGTCTTTCCGAAGAGGTCCCCTTAACCGATAGATAGGCCGGTACACCTACAATCCCCTACATCTGCTAGCCCATCATGGAAACGTTTCCCACAACTTACTTAACTATGCCAGAGCTCATAATGGCTTGTGGCTGCACACGGAAGTTTCTAGCATGAATAATCTTATGATCCCTTTGAGCCTGGGTGGCGAACCATAGGATGATCACGCGGTTACTCCAGGATATCCAAGGACAGCGCTGGATCGCTCCAGGTGCCCAGACAACCACTAGGTGCTCCAGGGTGCCTCAACCAATCCACCCAGATGTATATTAAAGTAGCTACCTTAAGTTGACCATTAATTAACAACTCTCACATCTGTCGTGAATACACTCAACCAATCCACGTCTATGAGCATAGCATAGCAGTTTAAGCATAACGTAGAAGTAACTCCCAGGGTTTGATATAAGGACAATAGGTTCTACCTCATCATCTACTTCCCAAACCCACATGTTAATCGGATCCTACTCATGCAATGTTTGAGGATTGGAACTAATGCATAAAAACTGGGTAATAAAGGGGTATGATCAAGTGTTACTTGCCTTGTTGACGATCTGCAAACCCTAGAGACTTGTAGTAGCACGCTTCGCACTCCGGAAATTCTATCGCAAACAAACAATAGCATACATAAGTAGTCAAGTATAGATGCAAGGGTAAAACTCAGATGAGAAAGTCCAAACTGAAAATTCAACTGAAGTGCTTCGATTTGCAAAAAGAATCAACCAAATCGGAGCTACGAAACTCAAACTACGATCAAAAGAAGTTTGAATTCAAATCTGCCTGAAACCAAATTTTGAATTGTGAAAATCATGTTCAAGTTGGTTAACTGGAAAGAGGGCTTCGAGAGGAAGATTTTGGCGCTGGTTTCATTGGATTTGGACGAACGGTTAAAAAGTTGCGAGGGTTTGAAGATCAGGGGCTAATCTGTGATAAAATAATCGCGGATAGGTCCCTGGCCGAAAATAAAATAAAAAGTAAAAGACTAACGAACGAACGTTCGTTAATAGAGATAAACGAACGAACGCGTTCGCGAACAGAAGCGTTCTGGCGAACGTTCGCTAAATAGAGTGGATCGGAGAAAACCGGGAAAACCGAGAAAACCCTAACCCTAAAAATAAAACCGATCTAGATCTAAAACCGAAAAAACGGCGGCGGCTGCGGTTTTTACCAGTTCTCTGAGAAAAACCGGCGGCGGCGGCGACGGGATCCGGCAGTGGTGCGGCAACGGCCAGGCGGCGGGACGGCGGGCCTGCGGGGTTGTGGCAGCGGCGCGGGCGGCGGCGGCTGTGGCTTCGGGGCTTCGGCTCGGGATGGGAGGAGAGACGGCGGGGGTGGCGGCTTTTAAGGGGGCGGGGGTGGCGCTGGCTTGGGGAGGGGGCCGGCCCGGGGAGGAGTCCGGCTCGGACTCCCCTTGGCGCCCGTGCACGGCACGGTGGCGGGGAAGGCGGCGGCGCGCGGGAGTGGGCCGGCTAGGCTTTGGCCCAGTCGGTCCGGGAAACTTTTTTTAAAAATAAATTCCGCCAAAAAACAAAAATCCTAATAAAATATAAAAAATCTAAAAATGTCAAAAACAATTTTTGCCGTCTAAATAAAATATTTAAACAAAGTGAACATTTTTCTGGCCTAAAAATGCAATTTTGAAAAATGCATATTTTTCTAATTCAAATAAAATGTCGAATAAAATCCAACTAAAATATTTATTTGATTTTAAAAATTTTCCTCCAATATTCCTTTCTTTTTGAAGAAGTCATATTATCTTCTCTCTTTTATTTTGATATTTGAAATATTCAGAGAGAAAAATATTAAAACCAAAATGATCCTCTTTCAAATTTGAGAAAATTCAAATATGAAAATTATGAAATCGCCAACTCTCTCTGTGGGTCCTTGAGTTGCATAAAATTTCTAGGATCACAAACAAAATGCAAGTAAAATATGATATGCGTATGATGACCTATGTATAATATCTAAATTGAAAATTTGGGATGTTATAAACCTACCCCCCTTAGGATGAATCTCGCCCTCGAGATTCGGGTTGGCTAGAAAATAGGTGTGGGTGGTCTTTCCGTAGGTCTTCCTCTTGTTCCCAGGTGGCTTCATCCTCGGTATGGTGGCTCCACAGAACTTTGCAAAACTTGATAACCTTGCTGCGTGTAACTCGGCTGGCAAACTCGAGAATCTTGACGGGCTTCTCCTTGTAGGTTAGGTCACTGTCCAACTGAATTGCTTCTAGGGGCTCTGTATCTCTCAGAGGAATATCGGCGATCTCTGCATCGCACTTCTTTAGCTGGGAAACGTGCAACACATCATGAACTCCTGACAATCCTTTGTGTAACTCCAACTTGTAGGCCACTTCTCCCATACGTTCCAGAACTCGATATGGTCCTACAAATCTCGGGGCTAACTTTCCCTTAACTCCAAATCGTTTAACTCCTCGCAGAGCTGACGCACGAAGATATGCTCTGTCTCCGATCTCATAGACTACCTCCTTGCGCTTTGAGTCTGCATAACTCTTCTGCCATGACTGAGCTACTTTTAGCCTGTCGTGAATCAACTTAACCTTCTCTTCAGACTCGTTGATCAGATCCGGTCCAAACAACTGGCGGTCTCCAACTTCATCCCACATTAACGGTGCCCTGCACCTTCTTCCATACAAAGCTTCGAAAGGTGCCATCTTCAGACTAGCCTGATAACTGTTGTTATATGAGAACTCTGCGTCAGGTAAATTATCATCCCAACTAGATCCATAATCTAGCGCACAAGCTCTCGACATGTCCTCCAGAATCTGATTGACTCTCTTGGTCTGTCCATCTGTCTGCGGATGAAAGGTTGTACTAAACTCTAGCATGGTACCCAAAGTCCGGTGCAGCTGATTCCAAAACTTTGAGGTAAACTGTGTTCCTCTATCTGATATGATGGTCCTCGAACTCCATGCAGACATACGATCCTGGTCATATATATCTTGGCCAACTTCGCACTCGTATAGGTGGTTTTCACTTGGATAAAGTGAGCCACTTTGGTTAAAGGATCCACTACTACCCAGATAGAATCATATCCCGATCGGATCCTGGGTAATCCGGTGATGAAATCCATGCCAAGCTTGTCCCACTTCCATTCGGGTATCGGCATAGGCTGCAGTAATCCTGCTGGCTTCTGGTGTTCTGCCTTCACTCTCTGACATAAATCACATACGGTTACATACTCAGCAATATCCTTCTTCATACCAGTCCACCAGAAACGCTCCTACAAATCCAAGTACATCTTGGTGTTTCTGGGGTGAATTGAGTATGGCGAGTCATGAGCTAATTGAAGTATTAACTTCCTGATATCTGCATTATTGGGTACATATACACGGTCCTCAAACCATAAGGTTTCGTGCTCATCCTCTCGAAAACCTTTGGCTTCTCCTTTGCTCATCTTCTCCTTTATCTCAGCAACTTTCTTGTCATCCTTCTGAGCTTCTCGAATCTTTCCCAATAATGTTGACTGAACCTCCATTGCTGCAAAAAAACCACTAGGAAATATCGCCAAACGAAGCTCCCTGAGATCTTCGGCCAACTCCTTTGGTAATCCTCCGCTCACGAGGGTATTGACATAGCTCTTCCGGCTCAAAACGTCTGCTACTACATTGGCCTTTCCTAGATGATAGTGTAGCTTCATATCATAATCCTTTATAAGCTCCAACCATCTCCTTTGCCTGAGATTCAGCTCCTTTTGCGTCAAAATGTACTTCGAACTCCTATGATCCGTGTACACATCACAACGGTTTCCAATAAGAAAATGTCTCCAGGTCTTGAGCGCATGCACTACGGCTGCTAACTCCAAATCATGCATGGCATAATTCAACTCATGCGGTCGAAGCTGACATGAGGCATATGAAACAACTCTCCGTCCTGCATAAGTACACCTCCAAGTCCTAATCGAGAAGCATCGCAATACACTTGGAAATCCTTGCGTATATCGGGAAGAATCAACACTGGGGCTATAACCAAACGTTTCTTCAACTCCTGAAAACTGGGCTAACATTCTTCGGTCCACTTGAACTTGGTGTCCTTTTTCAACAACTCCGTCATGGGCTTTGCAATCTTGGAAAAAATTCTCAATGAATCTCCGGTAATATCCCACGAGTCCTAGGAAACTGCGGATCTCTGCAACTGCGGTGGGTGCCAACCACTCAGTGACTGACTGAACCTTGGTAGGATCTACTGCTATACCTTCTCTTGATATAACATGTCCAAGAAATCCGACTTTCTTCAACCAAAACTCACATTTGCTGAACTTGGCATATAACTGATGTTCCCTGAGCTTCTCGAGAACTAATCGCAAATGCTACTTGTGCTCCTCTTCATTCTTCGAGTATAACAAAATATCATCAATGAACACCACCACAAACTTATCCAAAAACTCCATGAACACTTTATTCATCATACTCATGAAATAGGCAGGGGCATTTGTCAATCCAATGACATGACCGTGTACTCATATAGCCCGTACCTTGTGGTGAAAGTTGTCTTAGGTATATCCTGCTCTCAGATCTTCAACTGGTGGTATCCTAATCGCAGATCGATCTTGGAAAATACTTTAGCTCCTTGCAGCTGGTCAAACAAATTGTTGATCATCGGTAGCGGGTACTTGTTCTTGATCGTCACTTCATTCAATGCACGATAATCAACAACCATTCTCAAAGATCCATCCTTCTTCTCAACCAAGAGCACTGGGGCTCCCCACGGTGACAAACTTGGTCGAATGTAACTTTCTCCAATAACTCCTTAATCTGCTTCTTAATTTCCTACAGATCATTTGCGGGCATCCAGTATGGTCTCTTTGATATTGGTCCGGTGCCTGGCAACAGTTCTATCAAAAATTCTATGTCTTGATCCGGTGGCATGCCTGGTAGCTCCTCTCCAAATACATCCGGGCAATCCTTCACTACAGGCACTTCCTCCTGAACAACTCCTGAGAAGGAATTCACTTGGGTCCTCTTCGGCGCATGCCATGGCACATACATGATCCTTTTTCCCTCCTGGGTGGTGAGCAGAATTGACTTACTGGCGCAATCGATGTTTCCCCCATACATCGATAGCCAATCCATGCCTAGTATCACATCCAATCCTTGTGACTCCAGAATTATTAGGTCTGAGGGGAAAACATGCCTACCTATGGTCAATGGCATCTGAAAACAACCTCTGCTTGCCATATGCTCCGCTCCTGGCGAGCTTACTAACATAGGTGTCTTAAGAACTTTGGTGGGCAACTTATACTTATCCACAAACCCCCTCGAAATATATGAATGCAATGCAGCAGTATCAAAAAGAATGATTTGCAGTAAATGTCTTAACCAAAAACTTACCTATAACTGCATCTGGCTGCTCTTCAACCTCCTCCACATTAACGTGGTTCACCTGTCCCCTATTGAAAGGGTTGGCTTCTTCCCAGAGCTTCCATTACCATTACCATTATTTGCTTCAGAGCACTCAGTGGCGTAATGTATAGTATTCCCGCACTTGAAACAAGTAATGTGACTTAGATCCTTCTTGGCGGGTGTAGTGGGGTTGGAATGGTTCTGGCTGCTGCTTCCTCCATTCCCATTCCCATTCTTAGGGCTACTATGATTATGCGAACTTCCTCCATTGTGAGTGTGGCCTCCATGGTTGTGATTGGTGTGTCCTCCCGAGTTCGGGGTAAAACGAGGTCTCTGCTGAGCTCCTGAATTGTACTTCCCTTGTCCATACTTCCTTTTGCGGCTCTCTATCTGCTAATGCTTCCCTTCAATCATAAGAGCCCTGTCTACCAACTCCTGGTAGTTAGCAAATGTTGCCACCATCAACTGCATACTCAGCTCATCGTTCAGCCCTTCCATAAACTTCTCCTGCTTCGAGGCATCTGTGGCCACATCATCCGGGGCAAAGCGAGCTAACTTACTGAACTCCTCCACGTACTGCCCCACAGTACGATTTCCCTAGTGTAAGTTGCAAAACTCACGCTTCTTCATGCTCATAGCTCCAGTTGAGACATGTGTAGTGCGGAACGCTTGCTGAAACTGATCCCAAGTGACATTGGCTATAGGGAAAGTGGCTGTGTAATTCTCCCACCATGAGGCTGCGGGTCCATCAAGTTGGTGTGCGGCAAAATGCACCTTCTCAGCATCTGTGCAACCTGCGGTGGTCAACTCCCTTCCAATCCGGCGAAGCCAATCATCTGCAACTATCGGCTTGGTGCTACTGGAAAACACCGGCGGATTCAACGTCAGAAAACGGGCTAAGTTGTCAACTGGAGGAGGTGGCGGTGGGTTGTTGTTGTTGTTGCCTTGGTTCTGGACTAGCAATTCCATCAAGGCATTTTGTTGTTGGATCAACTGAGTGAGCTCCGGTGGGAAGACAAATCCGGGGACACGTCTCGGAGGCATCTGATGGGTTTTAGAGGGGAGAGATTAGAATAGAATGAGGTCTAAAGAGAAGACACTACCCATATGCACATGAGACGAACACAATCATATCACACCACTCAAATTCAAACAAGGGCATACAATCGATCTAAACTACCGTTACAAAATACTCGGACTACTACTATATACATGGGGGAATACTACTGCTAATATGGTGGTCATCTAGAAATTTTGATCGGTGGAAGACTCCATGATATCCGCTCCAGCTTCATCTTCGTAATCATCATCACTACTGTCGGGGTCGGAGTCGGTGTCGTCGATGATGATGTAGTCCTCGGGATGGTCGTCATCTCCTCCTGGCGCGGGGGTCTCCCATGAATACTCCTAGCTTCTTCGTCAGGTCTTCATTCTTGTCAAGTGGCACTGCGATTTCCTCCTCATATCCATCGCATGTAGACTTGAGTTCCTCTTCAAGCTCCATGTTCCTGGTCATCACCTTTTTCAGATCTATCATGCTTGCGCACATTTGGTTCTCCTGGTGGCGAATGTGCTGGTTTAACTCCTGGATGAAAGCTCAATGGACCTGTCCCTCCTGGTGCTGATCATCTCCCATTGCTCATCTTGGCGCCCACATATCTGGTAGATGGTGTCCTTAAGATCCTTGTGGTAAACTTCGCCGTAGCGTCCCATGGCGATGTGGGCTGCCATGCTCTTTCCTAGACTCCAGGTTGGTGCATCAAAGGAAAACTCTATGGGCTCAGTAATTGGCGTGAATGTACTTCCTGGAACATGAACTCGAATCATCCAACGCTCCTCTTCTGCTAAGGTGGCGGTGTAGGTCCTGGTGAAACTTGGTATTCCGATGTTCAGGTACCTAGTGACTTCCTTCAAGTGTCGTCCAAAAGGTGTGTCTTCATCCGGTTGAGAAAACTTGTTCCTTGGGTCCGCCATCTATAGACTGGAAAAGGGAGAGGAGTCAGAAATGAGTTGAGAAGAGTGACCTATGGCTTATATTAGTGGTCGCATCCTACAATCAGCGTGTGCTCTGATACCATCTTGTAGCGATCCGACCTCAAACGGTCAAATCTCTGTGCATAAGTGTCATCCCTGGATCGGTAATGCTGACACACACAATACTTGAAGGATTTATAACAGAGTGCAATCACACACTTATTACATCGATATGTCTCAAAAGAGAACTTATTACAATAATTTGGCTTAAGGCCATCTAAATAAGATAATTGCGGAAGCATCGAAGGTAAATGAGTCCATCAACTCCAACGGCATAGCTGAGTGCATGACAACGACCTAGCGCACCTTACTCTTCGCCTGAAAAGTCTGCAACATAATACGTTGCAGCCAAGAACGGGTCAACACATGGAATATGCTGGCAAAATAACACTGTAGAGCAATGAACAAGACAAATGCTAACACTACATGCATATATGGCTGGTGGAGGCTCTATGGTTACCATGTTTTTGCGAAAAGCCAATTTTTCCCTACTGCAAAGGAATATATTTTATTTAACTACAAAGTTGGTTGATAAACATTGAGAAGGTTCCTCAAACACAATCCCAAAACAGTATTAATAACCCAGCAAATTAAATTAAGAGTGATGAGATCAAATCAATAATTCAAGAACCAGATACTCAAGATGTCCATAACCGGGGACACGGCTAACCATGATTAGTTTGTACACTCTGCAGATGTAACGCCCACGATGCGGCTATATCTCCCACGTGTCGAGGCACGACTTATAGGCATAACCACATAGTGGTTTGGTCGCAAGAAGGGTCATCTTCACACAATCCCATGTAATGAACAAGAATGGGATAAAGAGTTGGCTTACAATCGCCACTTCACACATTACATAAATATTATTCATACATCATCCAAAATACAATCATATAGACCGACTACGGTCAAAATCCAGATGAAAATAAGACAACCCCAAATGCTAGATCCCCGATCGTCCCAACTGGGCTCCACTACTGATCATCAGGAAAAGACACATAGTAACGACCACGTTCCTCGTCGAACTCCCACTTGAGATCGACGCCATCATCTGCACTGGCATCGTCGGCACCTGCAACTGTTTTGGTAGAATCTGTGAGTCACGGGGACTCAGCAATCTCACACCCGCGAGATCAAGACTATTTAAGCTTATAGGAAAGGGAGGTGTAAATAGGTGGAGCTGCAGCGGCAAAAGCATATATGGTGGCTAACTTGCGCGAAAGAGAGCGAGAAGAGAAGCAACGGAGCGGTCGTCAACTAGCAATGACCAAGAAGTGATCCTGAGCACCTACTTACGTCATACATAACTCAGACCGTGTTCACTTCCCGGACTCCGCCGAGAAGAGACCATCACGGCTACACACGCAGTTGATGTATTTTAATTGGTTCAAGTGACAAGTTGTCTACAACCGGACATTAACAAATTCCCATCTGCCTCATAACCGCGGGCACGGCTTTCGAAAGATAAAACCCTGCAGGGGTGTCCCAACTTAGCCCATCATAAGCTCTCACGGTCAACGAAGGATAAACCTTCTCCCGGAAAGACCCGATCAGTCTCGGAATCCCGGTTTACAAGACATCTCGACAATGGTAAAACAAGACCAGCAAAGCCGCCCGAATGTGCCGACAAATCCCGATAGGAGCTGCACATATCTCGTTCTCAGGGCACACCGGATGAACACTACGTACAACTAAAACCAATCCTCGAGTTTCCCCAAGGTGGCGCTGCAAGTGGCTCTAGTTTGGACCAGCACTCAGAGGAACACTGGCCCGGGGGTTTAAATAAAGATGACCCTCGGGCTCGCGAAAACCCGGGGGAAAAGGCTTAGGTGGAAAATGGTAAAACCAAAGTTGGGCCTTGCTGGAGGAGTTTTATTCAAGGCGAACTGTCAAGGGGGTCCCATAAATCACCCGACCGTGTAAGGAACGCAAACTCAAGGAACATAATCCCGGTATAACAGTAACTAGTGCGGCAAGAGTGGAACAAAACACCAGGCATAAGGCCGAGCCTTCCACCCTTTACCAAATATATAGATGCATTAAATAAATAAGAGATATTGTGATATCCCAACATATCCATGTTCCGACATGGAACAAACTTCAACTTCACCTGCAACTAGCAATGCTATAAGAGGGGCTGAGCAAAAGCGGTAACTTAGCCAAACAACGGTTTGCTAGGAAAGGATGGTTAGGGGCTGACATGGCAAAAAGGGTGACATGATATAGCAAGTGATAGGTAGCGGAGCATGGCAATAGAGCGAACAACTAGCAAAGCAAAGATAGAAGTGATTTCAAGGGGTGGTCATCTTCCCTGCAAGGTTCTCAGAGTTGTCGAAAGCTTGATCCTCGTAAGCGTACTCAACAGGTTCTTCGTTCACGAACTCGTCTCTCGGATCTACCCAAGACAAGAACACAAACAAACGGAACCACAATCAACAACGAGAAATGCGCAAGCAACATGATGCAAAACATGCATGATATGCAAGATATGATATGCGATGCATATGCGTGCTCCGGAAGGAAAATGATGAACATGGTAGTAACTGGGCAAACCAAGCATGCCAGTGGAAAGATGAGATGATTTCGGTCGAAATCGATATAAAGATCACCGGAAACGGATGCACGGTTTGCAAATGGCAAGCAAAACAAGAATGACACGAATCTGCGATTAACAGCATGATAGCACTTAAAATGCAACAAACAACAATGCTACAGCACCCCAACATAGCAACAAAGCACATCGCAGTAATCTACAGGAGATGCTTGACAAAAGATGAACACTGAGCTACGGCTAGTTCACAACATATCAAGCTCAAACAAGCATGGCAAAAGTGCAAAAGATAACAGGATCACAGACTTAGTGAAAAACTGGACATGGCAGAAAACAGCATCAGGTAGCAATGTTCAGAGCACGAAATCAACATGCTACAGGAACTTAACATAGCAAAACAAGGCATGGAACTGTTTTACTAAAAGCACATGACAAAAGTCCCTTACTGACCATAAGCGAAAAAGGACCAGAAGATATGGTGGCAAGCATGTAAACATAGCAAGTTTCGTTATCAGGTTTCAGACTTTGCAGAAAACAGAGCATGGCAGAAATATTAATATGTAGGCCTCTTTGTGAGCTTGATGCACTCAGTATAGAGAAATGCATGACAAACCAAGCATACCTATAACAATATGGCATGTTTATGAAGCTAACCATGGCAAGAAAAATTGCATAGCATGTATGGATCAACTACAATAAGCTTGGCAAAATTGCATATCATGTAAAGAATCTTCCAGAAATATTTTATAGCACAAGTATAGCAAGATTGAGTTATTCTATGGCACTCCATAATTGCAAACAATTGCAGTAATGGATCAATTACAACTATAGCTACAAAACATCCTTAATGAACATCTCCAAAATATGCATGGATCTCTCTGTAGCATCAAGTTTAGATGGCAACAAAATTACAGCAGACAAGGACTTAGAGAAATCACTAAGTCCCTGAAATCAGAAATATTACGGGGCCTACTTTGCATGCTTGTGCTAGTCACCACAGAGATCACAAAAATACATGGCATACACCCTTGGAAAGATGGCATGGCATACTTCAAAACACATGTAGAGCTCATGCTCATAAGATGCACAGATGAAAAGATACAAAAACGACAAATCTTCAAGTTCTAATAAGAACCAGAGAATAACAGCAACTAGCCCTCTTCCAACAGAGATTTGGGCATCAAGATGACCTCTAATGAACATGGTGCAATTGTAGAAAATGAAGAGCATCACGATTCGAACAATTTGACATATTACACGCGTGAATCGGAGCTACATGCAAGGAGTTATGGCATCACGAACAAGTGCACATGCTGAGAAAATCTGAGGACTTGGGAAAAAAAGGGGCGAGAAAAGTCTAACGCGGAGGCTACCAGATCGGATCGAGGGAGAGGCCGGCTCGGGCTCCGGTGGCTGGTGCGCGATTCGTCCGTCGGCGCGGGCGGACGTGTCCGGCGCGGGTGGACTTTGTCCGGCGGCGCGAGGTGGAAGACGCTAGGGTTTAGACTGCGATTTCGTTTTTCGGGATGCCCACATATTTATAGGTAGAGGGAGCTAGGAGGCTCCAAATGAGGTGCGGTTTTCGCCCAGACGATCGCGATCGAATGACCTAGAGAATGGAGGAGAGTTTGGTGGGTTTTGGGCTGGTTTTAGAGGGGGGTTTTGCCGGACACTCAAATGGACTTTGCGGATGCCCGGTTAACAGTTGGAGTACCAAACGACCTCCGAATGGAACGAAACTTGACCGGTGGTCTCCGGGTGGTGTAATAAGGCCACTTGACAAGCCTCGGTCCATTCCGAGAAAGTTTGACACCCGCACACGAAAGAAAACGAAAGGGGTGCACCGGAGGAGACAGGAGCGCCGGATTGCAAAACGGACAACGGGGAAAATGCTCGGATGCATGAGACGAACACGTATGCAAATGCAATGCACATGATGACATGATATGAAAATGCATGACATGACAAAATACAAAACGAAAGACAAAACCCGACAACGGAGGGAAAAATCATAACACATAGCCGGAAATGGCAAGAGTCGGAGTTACAAATATGGCAAGTTACATGCGGGGTGTTACAGCAGAGGTTTGCACACTTTTCCCCACAAGACTCGATCTCCTCGTTGTATTTCTCGCACTACATGGTGTTTGAGAAACGGATGACCGAGACAAAGTCTTTCCGAAGAGGTCCCCTTAACCGATAGATAGGCCGGTACACCTACAATCCCCTACATCTGCTAGCCCATCATGGAAAGGTTTCCCACAACTTACTCAACTATGCCAGAGCCCATAATGGCTTGTGGCTGCACACGGAAGTTTTTAGCATGAATAATCTTATGATCCCTTTGAGCCTGGGTGGCGAACCATAGGATGATCACACGGGTACTCCGGGATATATCCCAGGACAGCGCTGGATTGCTCCAGGTGCCCAGACAACCACTGGATGCTCTAGGGTGCCTCAACCAATCCACCCAGATGTGTATTAAAGTAGCCACCTTAAGTTAATCATTAATTAACAACTCTCACATCTATCATGAATACACTCAACCAATCCATGACTACGAGTATAGCATAGCAGTTTAAGCATAACATAGAAGTAGCTCCCAGGGTTTGATATAAGGACAATAGGTTCTACCTCATCATCTACTTCCCAAACCCACATGTTAATCGGATCCTACTCATGCAATGTTTGAGAATTGGAACTAATGCATAAAAACTGGGTAATAAAGGGGTATGATCAAGTGTTACTTGCCTTGCTGACGATCTGCAAACCCTAGAGACTCGTAGTAGCACGCTTCGCACTCCGGAAATTCTATCGCAAACAAACAATAGCATACATAAGCAGTCAAGCATAGATGCAAGGGTAAAACTCAGATGAGAAAGTCCAAACTAAAAATTCAACTGAAGTGCTTCGAGTTGCAAAAAGAATCAATCAAATCGGAGCTACGAAACTCAAACTACGTACGATCAAAAGAAGTTCGAATTCAAATCTGCTTGAAACCAAATTTTAATTTGTCAAAATCATGTTCAAGTTGGTTAATTGGAAAGAAGGCTTCGAGACGAAGATTTTGGCGCTGGTTTCACTGGATTTGGAAGAACGGTTAAAAAGTTGCGAGGGTTTGAAGATCAGGGGCTAATCTGCGATAAAATAATCGCGGATAGGTCCCTGGCCGAAAATAAAATAAAAAGAAAAATACTAACGAACGAACGTTCGTTAACACAGACAAACAAACGAACGCGTTCGTGAATAGAAGTGTTTGGGCGAACGTTCGCTAGAGAGAGTCGATCAGAGAAAACCGGGAAAACCGAGAAAACCCTAACCCTAAAAATAAAACCGAGCTAGATCTAAAACCGAAAAAACGGCGACGGCGGCGGTTTTTGCTGGTTCTCTGAGAAAAACTGGCGGTGGCGGCGACGAGATCCAACGGCAACGGCGAGGCATCGGGATGGCGGGGCGGCGGCGCGGTGCAGCGGCGCGGGCGGCGGCAAGCGGCGGCGGCTGTGGCAGCGGGGCTGCGGCTCGGTGTGGGAGGAGAGGCGGCGGGGGGGCAGCTTTTAAGGGGGCGGGGCCGGCGCTGGCTTGGGGAGGGGGCCGGCCCAGGGAGGAGTCCAGCTCGGACTCCCCTCGGCGTCCGTGCACGGCACGGCGGCGGGGAAGCCGGCGGCGCGTGGGAGTGGGCCGGCTAGGCTTCGGCCCAGTTGGTCGGGGAAACTTTTTTTAATAAATTCTGCCAAAAACAAAAATCCTAATAAAATATAAAAAATTCTAAAAATTCCAAAAACAATTTTTGTCGTCTAAATAAAATATTTAGAACAAAGTGAACATTTTTCTGGCATAAAAGTGCAATTTTGAAAAATGCATATTTTTCTAATTCAAATAAAATCTCGAATAAAATCCAACTAAAATATTTATTTGATTTTAAATTTTTTTCTTCCAATATTCCTTTCTTTTTGAATAAGTCTTATTATCTTCTCTCTTTTATTTTGATATTTGAAATATTCGGAGAGAAAAATATTAAAACCAAAATGATCCTCTTTTCACATTTGAGAAAATTCAAATATGAAAATTATGAAACCCCCAACTCTGTCTGTGGGTCCTTGAGTTGCTTAAGATTTCTAGGATCAAAAACAAAATGTAAGTAAAATGTGATATGCGTATGATGACCTATGTATAACATCCAAATTGAAAATTTGGGATGTTACAAAGTGATTCCAAAAGTCCATCTGCATGGAGTTTCTTCATGCGCTTTACACCAATATGACCTAAACGACAGTGACACAAATATTTTGCACTATCATTATCAACTTTGCATCTTTTGGCATCAATATTATGAATATGTTTATCACTGCGATCGAGATTCAGTAAACCATTTACATTGGATGTGAGACCGCGGAAGGTTTTATTCATGTAGAACAACAATTATTCTCCATCTTTAAATGAATAACCGTATCTCAATAAACATGATCCAATCATATTCATGCTCAACACAAACACCAAATAATATTTATTTAGGTCCACTACTAATCCTGAAGTTAGAGGGAGTATGCGATGGTGATATTATCAATCTTGGAATCACTTGCAACACACATCGTCACCTCGCCTTCAACTAGTCTCTGTTCATTTTGTAACTCCTGTTTCGAGTTACTAATCTTAGCAACTGAATCGGTATCAAATACCCAGGGGCTACTATGAACACTAGTAAAGTACACATCAATAACATGTATATGATATATACCTTTGTTCACTTTGCCATCCTTCTTATCCGCCAAGTATTTGGGGCAGTTCCGCTTCTAGTGACCATTTCCTTTGCAGTAGAAGCACTCAGTTTCAGGCTTGGGTCCAGCTTTGGGCTTCTTCATGGGAATGGCAACTTGCTTGCCATTCTTCATGAAGTTCCCTTTCTTTCCCTTGCCTTTTTTCTTGAAACTAGTTCTCTTGTTAACCATCAACGCTTGATGCTATTTCTTAATTTCTACCTTCGCCGATTTCAGCATCGCGAAGAGCTTGGGATTTGTTTTTGTTATCCCTTGCATATTATAGTTCATCACGAAGTTCTAGTAACTTGGTGATAATGACTAGAGAACTCTGTCAATCTCTATCTGATCTGGAAGATTAACTCCCACTTGATTCAAGTGATTGTAGTACCCAGACATTCTGAGCACATGCTCACTAGTTGAGCTATTCTCCTCCATCTTGTAGGCAAAGTACTTGACAGAGGTCTCATACCTCTTAACATGGGCATGAGTCTGAAATATCATTTTCATCTCTTGGAACATCTCATATGCCCCATGGCGTTCAAAACATTTTTTTAGTCCCGGTTCTAAGCCGTAAAGCATGGTGCACTAAACTATCAAGTAGTCATCATACCGAGCTTGTCAACCATTCATAACGTCTGTATCTGCTCCTGGAATAGGTCTTTCACCTAGCGGTGCATCAAGGACATAATTCTTCTGTGCCGCAATGAGGATAATCCTCAGATCACGGACCCAGTCCGCATCATTTCTACAATCATCTTTCAACTTAGTTTTCTCTAGGAACGTATCAAAAATAAACAGGGAGCTACATCGCGAGCTATTGATATACAACATAATTTGCAAATACTATCAGGACTAAGTGTCGTGGTTCTAAGTCTGACAGTATATTGGGGGTAGGGATGTAGAGGCAAGATCCCAGCTATGGAGAAGCTGTACGCACGAGTTTTACGAGTTCAGGCCCTTCTCGGAGGAAGTAACAGCCCTACGTCTCGGAGCCCAGAGGCGGTCGACTGGATTATATGCGTGTCTATTACAGGGGGTGCGAACCCTTGTGCATGTGGAGGGGGGTGCTTATATAGAGTGCGCCAGCACCCCGGCCATCCCACGTTACAAGGCATTTAAGGTACATCAAGAGGGGGGCGTTACTGGTAACGTCCGTAATAAAGTGTTATAAATGGCTATTAAGTCTAGGAGTTAATGCTCGACCGTTGCTGTGTAGAGTGACTTTAGGTCTTCTGTCCGTCGAGTGTTTCTTGTTACGGTCGAGTGATCTTGATTCCTCCGAGTGGAAATGTTTCTGGTCGAGTGGGTGATGGTACCCCTCGAATGCTTTTGGCTTTAGAGTGATGTCCTTGGGGAGGGTATTTAGGTCAGGCCTGTGACCCTACCTTAGGTACATGTCCTCATCATAAGCCCCCGAATGGATCAGGGTTTGAGTGGAGAAGGAGTTGAAAATACTTCCGACTCATTTTTCGTGCTTCGGGTGTGTCTTGTTTTGGATCAACGAACCGAGGTGGTGATACCAACTTCTTTTTCAGTCGCCTTGATCCATTCCTGGTTTTGTTGAGTGAACTTTTGCTGGAAGAAGTCCGAGTGCTAATGTGGTGGAGATCTTTCGTCTGACAAGTTGTTCTGCTGCCCGCGGATCTCGCGGGATTCGAATTTCGGGAAGCGTGCGGGGCGGAGGAGGCCGCAGTAATCGGGCTGGATAAGGCAAGGCCGCCTCGATTCCTGCGCCGCCTTTTTTGCCACGTATCACGCGCGCGACTGTTGCGGGATTTGATAAGATTGCCCAGGCCGACAGGTCAGTCACTCGGAAGCAACCCCATATAAGGCGCCGGACCGGGGTTTTTGAACAGTGCGTCCTCATTCTTCTTCTCTCTTCTCAGTTTTCCCCACTGCGCCTGCTCCTGCCCCAGCGCCGCCGCTCCGTTCGAGCTCCGCCCGCGGCGATGGGGAAAGAAAAGACGGTGGCTCTGGAGCGCATGAAGAAGGCGACGGCGAAGGCGAAGGGGAAAAAGTCCAGCCGGGGCGGATCCTCGTCGCGGTCCGGTTTGCCGCGCGGCTGGATCCGGTCGACTGGATCCGGTCGACGATCAGCCAGGACGACCTCGACGATCTGGCGGAGGAGGGGCTGATTCCTCACGGATCGGCGCGGCTCCCGGAGGATGAGACCGAACCTCGACCGCGGGAGGATGAGTGCGTCCTCCTTGCCACTCACATCGACCGTGGATTTTCTCTGCCTCCGCATCCTTTTTCCGGGCTTTCTTGAATTTCTTTGGAGCACAACTTCATCACTTTTCCCCCAACACCATCATATATCTTGCTGCTTTCGTGTCTCTGTGCGAAAACTTCTTGGGTTGTCGACCACACTGGGGTCTCTTCAAGCACATTTTCACGTGTCGCTCCCAGTCGGTCAAAAAGGCTAACCCGAGTGACGAGAGGACTCAGGTGATCCAGATGTGTGGGGGTCTTGGGATTCAGATGAGGGGTAAGAGCTCTTTCCCAGCCATAACTCTTCCTGAGTCAGTACGAGGATGGCAGTCGACCTGGTTTTACTGCAAAGACCAGCCGACTCCAGGTCAGTCGACTGGACTTCCTCCTTTTTCTATGGCTCGCGTAGAGAAGCCCTCCGCCTTGAAAGTGACTCCAGGGGAGAAAGCGGAGGTGAAAGTGCTGGTTGAGCGAGTGGTCTATCTCATCCGTGAGGGTGTAACTGGAATGGATCTGCTGGAAGTCTTCCTCAGACGACGCATTCAGCCACTTCAAGCCCGCGACCATCCGATGTGGATGTATTCGGGCATTGAAGATTCCACTCGGGTGCACCCAGAAGAAGTCGACGAGGATACGGTGGAGAAGTGGTTGAGGAGTATCACTGGCAACAAGGATAACCCCAGAGGAGCCAGGAGAATCCCTCCACTTGACCAATCCTACGAACCAGACAAGGTCCGATTCTGAATTACCGAGTGTCATCTTGATTTAACATGCAACTGTTTATGCTTCACCGACTGACTTTGTCTTGCTTGTTTTCTTCTAGGCCCTTACTGAAATGTATTCGATGCCCAACGGAGAGCAGGAGCAGGACCCGGAGGGGGAGGCAAGCGGAGGTGAAAGCGGCGAGTGGCATTCCGACGGAGAGGGGGACGAGGAGAGCGACGACCCGAGTGACGAAGAAGAGGTCGACTCTCCTCCCCGCAGGGAAAGGCGATCCAAACTTACTCACGACCCGGCGAGCGCCCGTGACAAGGCGACCGTTCAGACCGGGCAGTCGTCAAAGCGTCCTCGGACGTCCTCTCCGGCACCAACTGAAAAAGCTCCAAAGCAGTCCAAGGTTGTAGTGCAGAAGACTCGGAAGGCGCTGCCGAGAATCAAAATTGACGTTCCTGTTGCTTCTGCGTGAGTGTTCTTCTTTCGCTTTTACTCGACGTTCTGTGCTGTTTATTTTTCCCTTGGTTTGACCGAATGAATCTTGAAACTGGCAGTGCCGCTACCTCTGGGACCTCTGCTTATAAGAACGAGGATGAGGAAATGGAAGATGCGGTGACCTCCAATCCGGGTACAATCCTCGTGATTTTGTCTTCGATTTGTCGATTGAACTGTGCTATATCCAATCGGGTGATGAAACTTTGGCGACTGATCTTTTTACAGCCCTCAACGTCATTGACCTCCCCGACGACGACGAGGACGAGCCACAGAGGCCCTTGGGGAGAAGAAACAGGAAAACGTCCGCTGGCAAGACGCTTCAATCGACACCGGTGGCGGAACCGGTAATTCAGGACGCCGGCGATGCCAATCGGACTTCCGTCTCCTTCGCCATACCGCTGTCGAGTGCTCGGCCTTCCTCGTCAGCTGCACAGACTCCCACCGATCCACCTTCACTTTTTGCTACACATCACGTCCCAGAGGACCAAGTGGGTGCTGCAAAAGAGGCTATACGCCAGGCGGGCATTATGATGGAGAAGATGAAGATGGTGCGGGAAGCCAGCCAAGCTGCTTATGATGCCAGCTCCGCTCTCCAGAGCAACGTCCAGGTTAGTAGATCGTCGACTGACTCTTCTGGCTTGTTCTGTTAGGATATGGTACCTGAAAACTTTCTTTCCAAGAATCTTTGCATCTGTCTGCGCCTTGCATCTGTACACCCACTGGGTGTTTTGATTTGTCACTGAACAGATTCGCACTTTGAGCTGATAATGTTGTTGTCAATTGAATCTTTTGACCAGTGGGGGCACGCTGAGTGCACCCACTGGGTGTAGTCCCCGAGACCATAATTGACTGCGGGCAGTCGACTATGGTCTGAGCATCAGAATTTGAATTTCTTCACTCGGTCTGGTCGGGCCATGTCGAGTGGAACTTTGAACCAGTGGGGGCACGCTGAGTGCACCCACTGGGTGTAGATCTTTTGACCAGTGGGGGCACGCTGAGTGCACCCACTGGGTGTAGTCCCCGAGACCATAATTGACTGCGGGCAGTCGGCTATGGTCTGAGCATCAGAATTTGAATTTCTTCACTCGGTCTGGTCGGGCCATGTCGAGTGGAACTTTGAATCAGTGGTTTTTTTTGCACTCGTGCTGGACAGGCCTTGTCGAGTGTAAACTGAACCAGTGGGGGCACGCTAAGTGCACCCACTGGGTGTAGTCCCCGAGACTACTGTTGGATGTTTGATTCGGCAGTAGTCTTAGAATTTGTTGGCTTTATCCTTTTACCTCTCCGAAATAACCAATCTTTTCACCAGTCGACTGACCTGTTCTTTGGTTGCAGAAATCTTGTGATCTTGGAGCTCGTTTTGCTGACCTGGAGAAGCAGCAGATTCAGCTCAACCTCGATCTGGAGCTGGCCAAGACAGAACTGCAGAAAGCCAAGGATGACGCCGCTGGTAAGGAAGACCTGTCGACTGAGTTTTCCCTGAACCGGATTTCATTCTGCTTTTTCTGAATCCAACATTATTTCTTTCAGAGAAACTGAACCAAGCTCTGGCGAAAAAGGATCAAGATCTGGCGGCCGCGCAGAAAAAAGCTGATGAGAAAACTGCGCTCGCTGAACAGAAGTTGGCTTCAGTCGGCAAATTGGAGGAAGAAAACTCCAGGCTGAAAACTGCCCTTGACGAAGCCAATAAGGAAGCGACTCGCCTGAAGAAGGACAAGGAAAATCTGAACGAGAAGATGGAAGGTATTGCCCGCAGGAGGAACGATCTGGAGAATTATCTGGGAAGCCTTGCTAAGAAGTTGTTCGTCATGCTTGAAGGTGTTTCCTTTGATCCGACTGGTTTGTTCTTGTCGACTCGACATATGATCATTGGCTTACCCTTGAATTGTGTATGCAGAGTTTTGCCGGGACTTCGAGGAAGAGACCGGGCGAATTGAACCAAGCTTGGACCCCATCAACTCTCCAGTGAAGGATGAAGCTGCCATGAACGTGCTCCGACTGGAATCCCGCATCACTGGTGTTGTCGATTATCTCGCCCGACTGAAAGTCGCGATGTCGCGGATTGACACAGCTCTCTGGCCCATGGCAACACTTCAGAATGACCTCGAGTCTATGATGGCTCGGCTCAATGAAGCTCCCAGTCGAATTCAAGAATGGAAGAAGTCTTCTGCCCGGTGCGGCGCTGATGTGGCTCTATCTCTGGTTCGCGTCCACTGTCGAGAAGCTCGGGAAGAGAAGCTGGCGGCGATTAAAGTTGCTAACACCAAAAGGCACGACTTCCAGTCCTTCATGGAGACTTTCATTGCTGCTGCCACTCGGTTTGCTGACGGGATCGACCTGGACGAATTCGTCGAGCCTGCCAGCCCTCCTCCTGCGGAGTGAACAAACTTTTATGCTCTGCCTTAAATTTGCCTCGGAATGCCGAGTGATTTTGTAATCGTTAAACTCCTTCGGGCTGAATGCCCGAGTACTTTGATCCGTGGTCTTGAACTTTAGGATTTATCTGAACTTGATTTATCTCTGAATATGCTTGTATTTGTCTTCGAGTGGAATTTGTTCTTCACACGGAATAATCTTTGTGCTTGAGATGTAGCTCTGAGGTTGATGCTCCAGTCGACCAGCACCTCGTCGTCCTTGCGGATAAGGGTGGAGCGCACATTGTACTTGTGGCGCATCTCCGAAGGAGAAAGTTGCAGTCGACCTGCACCTCGTCGTCCTTGCGGATGGGGATGGACTTCGAACTTAGGCGAGTACTAGACTGCAGCTAAGCCCCCGAGTGGGAGGGTTGCTCACCACTCGATAGGATTTTTCAAACTTAGGCGGGCACTAGACTGCAGCTAAGCCCCCGAGTGGGAGGGTTGCTCTTCACTCGGTAGGATTTTTCAAACTTAGGCGAGTACTAGACTGCAGCTAAGCCCCCGAGTGGGAGGGTTGCTCACCACTCGGTAGGATTTTTCAAACTTAGGCGAGGACTGGACTGCAGCTAAGCCCCGAGTGGGAGGGTTGCTCACCACTCGGTAGGATTTTTCAAACTTAGGCAAGCACTGGACTGCAGCTAAGCCCCTGAGTGGGAGGGTTGCTCACCACTCGGTAGGATTTTCAAACTTAGGCGAGTACTGGACTGCAGCTAAGCCCCCGAGTGGGAGGGTTGCTCACCACTCGGTAGGATTTTACAAACTTAGGCGAGTACTGGACTGCAGCTAAGCCCCCGAGTGGGAGGGTTGCTCACCACTCGGTAGGATTTTACAAACTTAGGCGAGTACTGGACTGCAGCTAAGCCCCCGAGTGGGAGGGTTGCTCACCACTCGGTAGGATTTTTCAAACTTAGGCGAGTACTGGACTGCAGCTAAGCCCCCGAGTGGGAGGGTTGCTCACCACTCGGTAGGATTTTACAACTTAGGCGAGTACTGGACTGCAGCTAAGCCCCCGAGTGGGAGGGTTGCTCACCACTCGGTAGGATTTTACAAACTTAGGCGAGTACTGGACTGCAGCTAAGCCCCCGAGTGGGAGGGTTGCTCACCACTCGGTAGGATTTTACAAACTTAGGCGAGTACTGGACTGCAGCTAAGCCCCCGAGTGAGAGGCTTGCTCACCACTCGGTAGGATTTTACAAACTTAGGCGAGTACTGGACTGCAGCTAAGCCCCCGAGTGAGAGGCTTGCTCATCACTCGGTAGGATTTTACAAACTTAGGCGAGTACTGGACTGCAGCTAAGCCCCCGAGTGAGAGGCTTGCTCATCACTCGGTAGGATTTTTCAAACTTAGGCGAAACGGAATCGCGGCTAAGCCCCCGAGTGAGAGGCTTGCTCACCACTCGGTACGATTTTTCAAACTTAGGCGAAACAGATTCGCGGCAAAGTCACCCACTGGGGGATTTCAGACGCAAACAAAAGCAACAACAACCATTTAGGAAGACTGTAAAGCTCTTGTCTTTGATGAACAAACTACAAAGGTATTTCTGATTACATCTCATCTGAATGAGTAGTTAAGTATAAAAGGGGCGGAGCAGCTCCGCGTTCCAAGCCCGTGGCTCATCTTTCTGATGCTCGACATTGTAAAGATGGTATGCTCCATTGTGGAGAACTCTAGTGACAATGAAGGGACCTTCCCAAGCAGGGGCGAGCTTGTGTGGTTTCTGCTGATCCACTCGAAGAACCAAGTCTCCCTCTTGAAAGGCTCGGCCCCTCACGTTTCTGGCGTGGAATCGACGCAAGTCTTGCTGATAAATGGTCGACCGGATTAAGGCCATCTCTCTTTCCTCCTCTAGGAGATCGACTGCGTCCTGCCGGGCCTGTTCTGCTTCATCTTCAGAGAAGAGCTCGACTCGGGGTGCATTGTGAAGCAAGTCACTCGGTAGAACAGCTTCAGCTCCATAAACCAAGAAGAATGGAGTTCGGCCAGTCGACCGATTGGGAGTTGTCCTCAATCCCCAAAGAACTGATGGAAGTTCATCGACCCAGGCGCCTGCTGCGTGCTTGAGATCACGCATCAGTCGGGGTTTCAGTCCTTTGAGAATCAAGCCATTTGCTCTTTCTGCTTGTCCATTCGACTGGGGGTGGGCGACTGAAGCATAGTCGACTCGTGTGCCTTGGGAAGCACAGAAGGCTCTGAACTCATCAGAATCGAAGTTCGACCCGTTGTCAGTGATGATGCTGTGCGGAACTCCATATCTGAATGTCAATTCTCTGATGAAGCTGACGGCAGTACTGGCTTCAAGATTCTTGATAGGCTTGGCTTCAATCCATTTGGTAAACTTGTCGACTGCTACAAGCACATGAGTGAAGCCGCTCCTACCAGTCCTCAGGGGTCCAACCATATCCAATCCCCAAACAGCAAAGGGCCAGACGAGTGGAATAGTCTTCAGGGCTGACGCAGGCTTGTGGGACATATTGGAGTAAAACTGGCAGCCTTCACATTTGTCGACTATATCTTTCGCCATTTCATTTGCTCGCGGCCAATAAAATCCAGCTCGGTATGCTTTGGCCACAATGGTCCGAGAGGACGCATGGTGACCACAGGTCCCCGAGTGGATGTCGTTGAGGATCACTCGACCTTCTTCTGGTGTTATGCATTTCTGGCTGACTCCGGTTACGCTTTCCCTGAACAGTTGTCCTCTTATCACAGTAAAGGCTTTGGATCGACGGTCGATCTGTCGAGCCTCTTCTTCATTCTCTGGGAGTTCCTTCCTAAGGATATACGCAATGTATGGCACTGTCCAGTCGGGGGTGATGACCAAAACCTCCATGATCAGGTCGACCACGGCTGGGACTTCGACTTCAGTCGGATCTGTGGCACTCTTAGGCTGCGGGGGCTCTTCAGTGAAAGGATCTTCTTGAACTGAAGGTGTATGAATGTGTTCCAAAAACACGTTGCTGGGAATGGCTTCCCTCTTGGAACCTATCTTTGCCAAATCATCGGCTGCTTGATTTTTCAGTCGGGGTATATGATGGAGCTCTAACCCCTCAAACTTCTTTTCCAACTTCCTCACCGCATTGCAGTAACCAGTCATAGCTGGGCTTCTGACGTCCCACTCCTTCATCACTTGATTGACTACCAAATCTGAGTCGCCGTAGACCATGAGGCGACGGACGCCGAGTGAGATGGCCATACGTAACCCATATAAGAGTGCTTCATATTCTGCTTCGTTATTGGAGGAATCAAAGTGAATCTGGAGAACATATCTGAGCTTGTCTCCTCGGGGGGATACCAGTACCACCCCAGCACCGGAACCATTCAGCATCTTGGAACCATCAAAGAACATGGTCCAGTGCTCCGAGTGGACTTGAGTCGGCAGTTGCTGTTCGATCCACTCGGCGAGGAAATCTGCTATTGCTTGGGACTTGATAGCTTTCTTTGCCTCAAACTTAATATCCAAGGGAAGGAGTTCAATCGCCCACTTTGCCACTCGACCAGTTGCATCTCTGTTGTTCAGAATCTCTGATAATGGAGCGTCGCTGACGACTGTAATGGAGTGGTCAGAGAAATAATGTGCAACCTTCTTCGTGGTCATATAAATCCCATAAACAAGCTTCTGATAATGTGGATATCTTTGCTTTGATGGAGTCAAAACTTCAGAAACATAATATACTGGGCGCTGAACTTTATAGGCTTTTCCTTCTTCTTCCCGCTCGACCGTAAGTACTGTACTGACGACTTGTCCAGTGGCTGCAATGTAAAGCAGTAAAGGCTCTTTGCTGATTGGGGCAGCAAGCACCGGCTGGGTGGAAAGCAGGGCTTTGAGCTCTGCAAATGCTGCATCAGCTTCAGGAGTCCACTCGAACTTATCAGACTTCTTCATCAGTCGGTAAAGAGGCAATGCCTTTTCACCGAGGCGAGAAATGAATCGACTTAAGGCGGCCAAACAACCTGTAAGCTTCTGGACATCGTGCACACGCACAGGGCGTTTCATTCGGAGAATGGCACCAACTTTCTCTGGGTTAGCGTCGATCCCCCGTTCGGAAACGAGGAAACCGAGTAATTTTCCGCCCGGAACTCCGAATGTGCACTTTGATGGATTAAGCTTGATATCATACCTTCTGAGGTTGGCAAAAGTTTCAGCAAGGTCAGCCAACAGGTCGGAACCTTTACGTGACTTGACCACAATGTCATCCATGTATGCTTCCACATTCCGACTGATTTGAGTGAGTAAACACTTCTGAATCATCCTCATGAATGTGGCTCCAGCATTCTTCAGGCCGAATGGCATGGTGACATAACAGAAGCACCCAAATGGAGTGATGAAAGCTGTTTTTATCTCATCGGGTCCATACAGTCGGATCTGATGATACCCGGAATAAGCGTCCAAAAAGGACAAGCGCTCACACCCTGCAGTCGAGTCGACTATTTGATCGATGCGGGGGAGAGGAAAGTGATCTTTCGGGCAGGCCCGATTGATATGCTTGAAGTCAATGCACATGCGAAGTGAGTCGTCCTTCTTGGGGACCATGACAACATTGGCTAGCCACTCGGAGTGGTAAATCTCTCGGATAAACTCAGCTGCTAGGAGCCGAGCCACTTCTTCACCGATTGCTTTTCTCTTCTGTACGGCGGACCGTCGAAGATGTTCTTTGACTGGTTTCACTTTTGGGTCGACTCACAAACGGTGCTCAGCAAGCCCCCTGGGAACACCCGGCATGTCAGAAGGTTTCCATGCAAAGATGTCCCAGTTCTCACGGAGGAACTGGATGAGCGCTTCTTCCTATTTGGAGTCGAGTGTTGTCGAAATGTGAGTCGGAGCAGCATTGGGATCGGTCGGGTGAATATGAATCGGCTTCGTTTCACAAGACAACTGAAATGCTGAATCCGTGGCAGGCTTCTTAGCTCGCAACAAATCACTCGGATCTGCATTTTTTTGATACTCCTGCAATTCCACTACTGCCATTTCCGCATCTGCAATTTTTGAGCCCTTCTAGAAGCACTCTTCTGCCTTCTTCCGATTGCTAGTGATAGTGATCACTCCTTTAGGACCAGGCATCTTCAATTTGAGGTAAACTTAACATGGTCGGGCCATGAAACGTGCATAAGCCGGCCTGCCCAGAATAACATGATAAGCACTCTGGAAATCGACAACTTCAAACGTCAACTTTTCTTTGCGGTAATTCTTGGAATCACCGAAAACCACATCGAGGGCGATCTGGCCGAGTGACTCAGCCTTCTTGCCAGGAATAACCCCATGGAAACTCATATTGCTTTCACTGAGTCTGGACATCGGAATGCCCATTCCTTTCAAGGTCTCCGCATACAGTATATTCAGGCAACTGCCACCATCCATCAGAACCTTAGTCAACCGAGTGCCTTCGACGACTGGGTCGACCACCAACGCTTGCCTCCCAGGGGTGGCTATGTGTGTCGGGTGATAAGACTGGTCAAATGTAATGGCAGTCTGGGACCACTTCAAATAACTGGGCGTCCCCGGAGCGACCATGTTCACTTCTCTGTTGATGACTTTGAAGTGACGTGGGGGTAACCATCAACGTCCTCTTCCTTATCCTCAACTTTGTCTGATTCTTTCTCCTTTTCTTTGGGTTGTTTCTCTCGGAACTGCTGGATTAGGAGTCGACATTGTCAAGTGGTATGTTTCGGGTAAATGAGATTACCCTCCTCATCTTTTTTGGTGTGACTGTGGCATGGTAAATCCAACACATCATTTCCATCTTGATCTTTTACTTTCTTGGGGTTACATGGCCCTTTGGGCTTCCCCTTGAACTTTCCTTGAGTCACGGCTAAGGCTTCTCCAGGAGCAGCTGGCTCGGCTTTGCGCTTCTGCTTCTGACTGGAGTTCCCTCCCCCGGTTTCGTGGGCGACTGTTTTGTGCTTGCCACTCCGGAGCCGATCCTCCTCTTCACCATTAGCATACTTAGTGGCACTTTCCATCATTTGACTCAGAGACATATCTCTAGTCCGACCGAACTTCAGATTCAATTCTCGATACTTGTCGCCTTCCTTGAAGGCACAAACTGCTTGGTGATCAGACACATTCTCCACCGTGTGGTGCAACGTGATCCATCTCTGGATATAATCTCTCAAAGTTTCATTCGACTTCTGCACACTAGACTGTAGCTCTGTTAGCCCTGCTGGCCGTTTGCATGTACCTTCAAATGTTCTGACAAACACTCGGGGAAGCTCTTCCCAGCTATAAATACTGCCAGGTGCTAACTGATTCAACCACGCTCTGGCCGAGCCCTCTAACATCAGAGGAAGGTGCTTCATGGCCACTTCATCATTGCCACCACCAATCTACACAGCCACTCGGTAGTCCTCAAGCCAAGTATCAAGCTTGGACTCACCAGTGAACTTGCTGACTCCAGTCGCCAACCTGAAGTTGGGAGGAATCACTGCTGCTCTGATGGCTCTGCTGAAACACTCGGGACCTGAAACATGCACCCTGCTACCGGTCGGGTAATCTCTATCGTGGCCATCTCTGTATGCTCTGTTCCTGTCAACCGGACCTTGAACGAGAATGGATCTCGCATCAAATCCTGGCTCCCGGGGGTCGACTGGAATCCTTCGCCCACCACTGTGAGGGCGCCTGTCGTCGTGTTGCGGAGGCGCGTATGACCCACTCCTTGGGGGAGGCGTGGGTACTCGACGACGATCATACTGTTCACGGTTTCTGTACTGATCATGTCGATCTCCACATCCCTCACGCATTGGAGGTGATCTTGGGCTGTGAGCCGACTGAACTATGTCTGCCATTACAGATCTACTATGAATCATATTCCGAGACTGTGACACTGCTGTGTTCTGCTCCCCCGCCGCCCGGAGCAAAGCCCGGATCTGCATCAAACCCCTACCAGCCTCTGACTGGGAAGGCTGAATTGACTCTGCTATTCGGGCAGCAGCTGTGAGATTCTAGATCGGGGTTTGATATACCTGGGTTGGAGGCGGAAAAAGTTGTCGTCGACTGGATTCAGGAACTCGCTGCCGAGCACGCTTGTCGAGTGCGTGCTGGAGATTCTCCAGTCGAGTGCGCTCAGCCAAGTTGGCCAGGCGCACCTCCTCCAAGGCCCGGGCCTCGGGGGTTTCTCCAACGATAGGAGTGTGAAGTGCATCCATGTTACGGCGGCGAAGCTCTTCCCTCTGCTGCGAAGAGAGAGGCTCGGGGCGGTACTCCTTGTGGACACGTGACGAATCGCCTCCGCCATCACCACCGTCGTCGCGGGGAAGCCAGGAGGACTGCGCGGTCCATTGACCATCAGGACTTCCACCTCGGGGTCACTGCTGTCGCACTCGGATGCGGTCTCAACGGAGCCAGTCAAACAGGCCGTAGAGAGTTTCGTCGGGCTCGATTGCCGCGATTTGGGGGGTGGCCGACTAACGAGCCACCGCGTGCCTCACCCACCGCTGGAGCCTCGACCGACCGGAACGCTTGTGCCGGCGGGCAGCGGGGAGTGAACCACCGGAGCCGACTGATACTGGGTCGATGGTTGCCGCAGGAGGACGCCGCGGACGCATGCGCGAAAGTGCATTGCCCCGCAGACGGGGAGCGCCTCGACGTCGAGTGGAGCTTCTTGGAGCCAAGCGGAGCCGTCGGCGATGAACACGAGCGCGCCGAGACGGATCTCGCGGCCTTCAGCTAATCCTCCGCCTGAAGCCATGCTGATGGGGATCGGAAAATTGCAACTTCTCCAACAAGTCGCTAAGACACCTGCCCCATGGTGGGCGCGTCGTGGTTCTAAGTCTGACAGTAGAATGGGGGTAGGGATGTAGAGGCAAGATCCTAGCTATGGAGAAGCTGTACGCACGAGTTTTACGAGTTCAGGCCCTTCTCGGAGGAAGTAACAGCCCTACGTCTCGGAGCCCGGAGGCGGTCGACTGGATTATATGCGTGTGTGTTACAGGGGGTGCGAACCCTTGTGCATGTGGAGGGGGGTGGCTTATATAGAGTGCGCCAGCACCCCGGCCCGCCCACGTTACAAGGGATTTAAGGTACATCAAGAGGGGGGCATTACTGGCAACATCCGTAATAAAGTGTTATAAATGGCTATTAAGTCTAGGAGTTAATGCTCGACTGTTGCTGTGTGGAGTGACTTTAGGTCTTCTGTCCGTCGAGTGTTTCTTGTTACAGTTGAGTGATCTTGATTCCTCCGAGTGGAAATGTTTCTGGTCGAGTGGGTGATGGTACCCCTCGAATGCTTCTGGCTTTAGAGTGATGTCCTTGGGGAAGGTATTTAGGTCAGGCCTGCGACCCTACCCTAGGTACATGTCCTCATCACTGAGTTCATGATAAATTAAGTTCAATTAATCATATTACTTAAGAACTCCCACTTAGATAGACATCCCTCAAGTCATCTCAATGATCACGTGATCCATATCAACTAAACCATGTCCGATCATCACGTGATATGGAGTAGTCTTCAATGGTGAACATCTCTATGTTGATCATATCGACTATATGATTCACGTTCGACCTTTAGGTCTCCAGTGTTCCGAGGCCATGTCTGTACATCCTAGGCTCGTCAAGTTTAACCCAAGTATTCTGCACGTGCAAAACTGTCTTGCACCCATTGTATGTGAACATAGAGCTTATCACACCCGATCATCAGGTGGTGTCTCAGCACGATGAACTACCGCAACGGTGCATACTCAGGGAGAACACTTATACATTGAAATTTAGTGAGGGATCATCTTATAATGCCACCTCGGTACTAAGCAAAATAAGATGCATAAAAGGATAAACATCACATGCAACCAAAATATGTGACATGATATGGCTATCATCATCTTGTGCCTTTGATCTCCATCTCCAAAGCACCGTCATGATCTCCATCGTCACCGGCTTGACACCTTGATCTCCATCATAGCGTCGTTGTCATCTCGCCAACTATTGCTTCTAGAACTATCGCTAATGCATAGTGATAAAGTAAAGCAATTACATGGCGATTGCATTTCATACAATAAAGCGACAACCATAAGGCTCCTGCCAATTGTCGATAACTTTTACAAAACATGATCATCTCATAAAATAACGTATATCACGTCATGCCTTGACCATATCACATCACAACCATGCCCTGCAAAAACAAGTTAGATATCCTATACTTTGTTGTTGCAAGTTTTACGTGGCTGCTATGGGCTTCTAGTAAGAACCGTTCTTACCTACGCATCAAAACCACAACAATTTTTCGTCAACTGTGCTGTTTTAACCTTCAACAAGGACCGGCCGTAGTCAAATTCGATTCAAATAAAGTTGGATAAACAGACACCTGCCAGCCACCTTTATGCAAAACAAGTTGCATGTCTGTCGGTGGAACCGGTCTCATGAACGTGGTCATGTAAGGTTGGTCCGGGCCGCTTCATCCAACAATACCGCCGAATCAAAATAAGATGTTGGGGGTAAGCAGTATGACTATGATCGCCCACAACTCTTTGTGTTCTACTCGTGCGTATCATCTACGCACAGACCTGGCTCATGATGCCACTGTTGGGGAACACAGCATGCAATTTCAAAAAATTTCTACGCTCACGCAAGATCTATCTAGGAGATGCATAGCAATGAGAGGGGGAGAGTGTGTCCACGTACCATCGTAGACCAAAAGCGCAAGCGTTAGCTTAACGCGGTTGATGTAGTCGAACGTCTTCGCGATCCAACCGATCAAGCACTGAACGTACGACACCTCCGAGTTCTGCACACGTTCAGCTCGATGACGTCCCTCGAACTCTTGATCCAGTAAATCGAGGGAGAGTTTCGTCAGCACGACAGCATGGTGACGGTGATGGTGATGTGATCCGCGCAGGGCTTCGCCTAAGCACTACAACAATATGACCGGAGGAGCAAACTATGGAGGGGGCACCACACACGGCTAAGAGAACAATTGATGTGTTTTGGGTGCCTCCCTACCCCCGTATATAAAGGAGGTGAGGGAGGAGGCCAGCCCTAGGGGCACGCCAAGTGGGGGGAACCAACTAGGACCCCCCTTCCTTCTTTCAGAGGGGGAAAGCGGAAGGAGAGGGAGAGGGAGAAGGAAAGGGGGGCCGCACCCCCTCCCCTTGTCCAATTCGAATTGCCCATTGGGGCGGGGGGGCGGGGCGCGCGCCACCCCTTGAGGGCTGCTCTCTCTCCCGTATGGCCCATAGTGGCCCATTACTTTCCCCAGGGGGTTCCAGTAACCCCTCGGTACTCCGATAAATATCTGCAACGCTCTGAAACCATTCCGCTGTCTGAATACTATCATCCAATATATCAATATTTACCTCTCGACTATTTTGAGACTCCTTGCTCTTATTCGGGACTCCGAACAATATTCGGTCACCAGAACACATAACTCATAATACAAATCGTCATCGAACGTTAAGCGTGCGGACCCTACAGGTTCGAGAACTATGTAGACATGACCGACACTCATCTTCGATCAATAACCAATGGCGGAACCTGGATGCTCGTATTGGTTCCTACATATTCTACGAAGATCTTTACCGGTCAAACCGCAGTGACAACATACGTCATTCCCTTTGTCATCGGTATGTTACTTGCCCGACATTCGATCGTCGGTATCTTCATACCTAGTTCAATCTTGTTACCGGCAAGTCTCTTTACTCGGTTCGTAATGCATCATCCCGTAACTAACTCATTAGTCACATTGCATGCAAGGCTTATCATGATGTGCATTACCGAGAGGGCCCAGAGATACCTCTCCAATACTCGAAGTGCAAATCCTAATCTCAATCTATGCAGACAAAAAAACACCTTCGGAGACACCTGTAGAGCATCTTTATAATCACCCAGTTACGTTGTGACGTTTGATAGCACACAAGTTGTTCCTCCAGTATTCGGGAGTTGCATAATCTCATAGTCAAAGGAATATGTATAAGTCATGAAGAAAGCAATAGCAATAAAACTTAACGATCATAATGCTAAGCTAACGGATGGGTCTTGTCCATCACATCATTCTCCTAATGATGAGATCCCATTCATCAGATGACAACTCATGTCTATGGTTAGGAAACTTAACCATATTTGATCAACGAGCTAGTTTAGTAGAGGCTCACTAGGGACACTA
Organism: Triticum aestivum; assembly: GCF_018294505.1. Lineage (NCBI taxonomy): Eukaryota > Viridiplantae > Streptophyta > Magnoliopsida > Poales > Poaceae > Triticum > Triticum aestivum. The sequence goes on from NC_057808.1 coordinate 136,125,435, forward strand.
TGTTTTGTCTATGTATCCACACATGTATCATGTTTCCAGTTAATACAATTCTAGCATGAATATAATAAACGTTTCATGGATGGCCTGGTCGATGCCTGCAAGGTGCCCTGCGTCTACAAGAGTTTCAGCTGCGAGAGGTACGTCGACCAGCACTCGCTGGCGGAGCATAGTTGCATATGTGCGCTCGCGCCCTGCTACTGCTATGAGTGCACACCGCCGTTTGAGGGCTCGCCGGCGAGCTGCTACCTCTTGAGCATCCGTTGGTTTTCCCTCGAAAAGGAAAGGGTAATGCAGCAAAGTAGCGTAAGTATTTCCCTCAGTTTTTAAGAACCAAAGTATCAATCCAGTAGGAGACTACACACAAATCGCCTAGTACCTGCACAAAGAATCAAGAACCTTACAACCAACGCAAAAAGGGGTTGTCAATCCCTTCACGGCCACTGATACGTCTCCAACGTATCTATAATTTTTGACTGTTCCATGGTATATAATATTCTATTTTGGACATTATTGGGCTTCATTATAAACTTTTATATTATTTTGGGGACTACCCTATTAACCGGAGGCCCAGCCCAGAATTGATGTTTTTGCCTATTTCAGAGTTTCGCAGAAAAAGAATATCAAACGGAGTCCAAACGGAATGAAACCTTCGGGAACGTGATTTTCGGAACGAACGTGATCCAGAGGACTTGGACCATACGTCAAGACATCAACCAGGAGGGCACGAGGTAGGGGGCACGCCTATCCCCCCCAGGCGCGCCCTCCACCCTCGTGGGCCCCACGTTGCTCCACCGACATACTTCTTCCTCCTATATATACCTTCGCACCCCCAAACTACCAGATACGGAGCCAGAAACCTAATTCCACCGCCGCAACCTTCTGTACCCGTGAGATCCCATCTTGGGGCCTATTCCGGAGCTCCGCCGGAGGGGGCATCGATCACGGAGGGCTTCTACATCAACACCATAGCCTCTCCGATGATGTGTGAGTAGTTTACCTCAGACCTTTGGGTCCATAGTTATTAGCTAGATGGCTTCTTCTCTCTTTTTGGATCTCAATACAATGTTCTCCCCCTCTCTTGTGGAGATCTATTCGATTTAATCTTCTTTTGCGGTGTGTTTGTTGAGACCGATGAATTGTGGGTTTATGATCAAGTTTATCTATGAACAATATTTGAATCTCCTGTGAATTCTTTTATGTATGATTGGTTATCTTTGCAAGTCTCTTCGAATTATCAGTTTGGTTTGGCCTACTAGATAGATCTTTCTTGCAATGGGAGAAGTGCTTAGCTTTGGGTTCAATCTTGCGGTGTCCTTTCCCAGTGACAGTAGGGGCAGCAAGGCACGTATTTTATTTTTGACATCGAGGATAACAAGATGGGTTTATATCATATTGCATGAGTTTATCCCTCTACATCATGTCATCTTGCTTAAAGCGTTACTCTGTTCTTATGAACTTAATACTCTAGATGCATGCTGGATAGCGGTCGATGTGTGGAGTAATAGTAGTAGATGCAGGTAGGTGTCGGTCTACTTGTCTCGGACGTGATGCCTATACACATGATCATACCTAGATATTCTCATAACTATGCTCAATTCTATCAATTTCTCAACAGTAATTTGTTCACCCACCATAATACTTATGCTCTTGAGAGAAGCCAATAGTGACACCTATGGCCCCCGGGTCTATTTTCCATCATATTAATCTTCCAACACTTAGTTATTTTTATTTTCTTCTATTTTACTTTGCATCTTTATCATAAAAATACCAAAAATATTATCTTATCCTATCTATCAGATCTAACTCTCGTAAGTGACCGTGTAGGGATTGACAACCCCTTAGCACGTTGGTTGCAAGGATTTATTTGTTTGTGTAGGTGCGAGGGACTCGTGCGTGGCCTCCTACTGGATTGATACCTTGGTTCTCAAAAACTGAGGGAAATACTTACGCTGCTTTACTGCATCACCCTTTCCTCTTCAAGGGAAAACCAACGCAGTGCTCAAGAGGTAGCAGCCACTTGCAAAAGTGAGATCTGATAACGATAATAAGATAAATATTTTTGGTATTTTAGTTGTATAGATTGGAAAGTAAAGATTGCAAAATAAATAGTAAACTGCAATTATAGATCGTTAACTTATATGATGTAAAGTAGACCCGGGGGGCATAGGTTTCACTAGTAGCTTCTCTCAAGATAGCATATATTACGGTGGGTGATCAAGTTACTGCCGAGCAATTGATAGAAAAGCGCATAGTTATGAGAATATCTAGGCATGATCATGAACATAGGCATCACGTCCGTGTCAAGTAGACCGAAACGATTCTGCATCTACTACTATTACTCCACACATCGACCGCTATCCAGCATGCATCTAGAGTATTAAGTACATAAGAACAGAGTACGCATTAAGCAAGATGCATGATGTAGAGGGATAAACTCAAGCATTATGATATAAACCCCATCTTTTTATCCTCGATGTCAACAATACAATATTTGCCTTGCTGCCCCCGCTGTCACTGGGAAAGGACACCGCAAGATTGAACCCAAAGCTAAGCACTTCTCCCATTGCAAGAAAGATCAATCTAGTAGGCCAAACTAAACCCATAATTCGAGGGAACTTGCAAAGATATCAAATCATGCATATAAGAATTCAGAGAAGAATAAAATATTGTTCATAGATAATCTTGATCATAAACCCACAATTCATCGGATCTCGACAAACACACCGCAAAAAGTATTACATTGAATAGATCTCCAAGAACATCGAGGAGAACTTTGTATTGAGAACCAAAGAGAGAGAAGAAGCCATCTAGCTAATAACTATGGACCCGAAGGTCTGTGGTAAACTACTCACACATCATCGGAGAGGCTATGGTGTTGATGTAGAAGCCCTCCGTGATCGAATCCCCCTCCGACAGATCGACGGAAAAGGCCCCAAGATGGAACCTCATGGGTACAAAAGGTTGTGGCGGTGGAAAAGTGGTTTCGTGGCTCCCCTGGATGTTTTCAGGGTATAAGAGTATATATAGGCAAAAGAAGTAGGTCGGTGGAGCTACGAGGGGCCCACGAGGGTGGGGGCGCGCCCTCCTGCCTCGTGGCCGCCTCATTGCGTCTCTGACTTCCACTCCAAGTCTCCTGGATTGCGTTTGTTCCAAGAAAGATCCTCACGAAGGTTTCGCTCCGTTTGGATTCCGTTTGATATTCCTTTTCTGCGAAACACCGAAATAGGCAAAAAAAACAGCAACTGGCACTGGGCCTCCGGTTAATAGGTTAGTCCCTAAAATGATATAAAAGACCATATTAAAGCCCATTAAACATCCAAAATAGATAATATAATAGCATGGAGCAATAAAAAATTATAGATACGTTGGAGACGTATCAGCATCCCCAAGCTTAATTCCTGCTCGATCTCGAGTAGGTAAATGATAAAAACAGAATTTTTGATGTGGAATGCTACCTAACATAATTTTCAATGTAATTTTATTTATTGTGTCATGAATGTTCAGATCTGAAAGATTCAAGAAAAAAGTTTAATATTGACATAAAAATAATAATACTTCAACCATACTAACTAAGCAATTATGTCTTCTCAAAATAACATAGCCAAAGAAAGCTCATCCCTACAAAATCATATAGTTTGGCCATGCTCCATCTTCGTCACACAAAATGCTCTCATCATGCACAACCCCAATGACAAGCCAAGCAATTGTTTTCATACTTTAGTATTCTCAAACTTTTTTGACTTTCACGCAATACATGAGCGCGAGCCATGGACATAGAACTATGGGTGGAATAGATTATGATGATGGAGGTTGTGTGGAGAAGAAAAAAAAGAGAAAGTCTCACATCGACACGGCTAATCAACGGGCTATGGAGATGCTCATCAATTGATGTAAATGCGAGGAGTAGGGATTGCCATGCAACGGATGCACTAGAGCTATAAATGTATGAAAGCTCAACAAAAGAAACTAAGTGGGTGTGCATCCAACTTGCTTGCTCACAAAGACCTAGGGCATTTGAGGAAGCCCATTGTTGGAATATACAAGCCAAGTTCTATAATGAAAAATTCCCACTAGTATATGAAAGTGATAAAATTAGAGACTCTCTATCATGAAGATCATGGTGCTACTTTGAAGCACACGTGTGGAAAAAGGATAGTAGCATTGTCCCTTCTCTCTTTTTCTCTCATTTTTTTGGGCCTTCTCTTTTTTATTTGGCCTTTCTCTTTTTTAATTTGGCCTTTCTCTTTTTTTCCTCACACGGGACAATGCTCAAATAATGATGGCCATCACACTTCTATTTATTTACAACTCAAGGATTACAACTCGATACTAGAACAAAATATGACTCTATATGAGTGCCTCCGACGGTGTACCGGGATGGGCAATGAATCAATAGTGACATGTATGAAAAATTATGCTTGGTGGCCTTGCCACAAATATGATGTCAACTACATGATCATGCAAGGCAATATGACAATGATGAAGCGTGTCATAATAAATGGAACGGTGGAAAGTTGCATGGCAATATATCTCGGAATGGCTACAGAAATGCCATAATAGGTAGGTATGGTGGCTGTTTTGCGGAAGATATAAGGAGGTATATGTGTGATAGAGTGTATCATATCACGGGGTTTGGATGCACTGGCGAAGTTTGCACCAACTCTCAAGGTGACAAAAGGCAATGCACGGTACCGAAGAGGCTAGCAATGATGGAAGGGTGAGAGTGCGTATAATCCATGGACTCAGCATTAGTCATGAAGAACTCACATACTTATTGCAAAAATCTACAAGTCATCAAAACCAAGCACTACGTGCATGCTCCTAGGGGAATAGATTAGTAGGAAAAGACCATCGCTCGTCCCCGACCGCCACTCATAAGGAAGGCAATCAAAGAAACACTTCACGGCCACTTGCAAAAGTGAGATCTGATAAAGATAATAAGATAAATATTTTTGGTATTTTTGTTGTATAGATTGGAAAGTAAAGATTGCAATCTAAATAGTAAACTAGAATTATAGATTGGAAACTTATATGATGTAAAGTAGACCCGGGGGCCATAGGTTTCACTACTGGCTTCTCTCAAGATAGCATATATTACGGTGGGTGAACAAATTACTGCCGAGCAATTGGTAGAAAAGCGCATAGTTATGAGATATATATGCATGATCATGTATATAGGCATCACGTCCGTGACAAGTAGACCGAAACGATTCTGCATCTACTACTATTACTCCACACATCGACCGCTATCCAGCATGCATCTAGAGTATTAAGCTCATAAGAACAGAGTAACGCATTAAGCAAGATGACATGATGTAGAGGGATAAACTCAAGCATTATGATATAAACCCCATCTTTTTATCCTCGATGGAAACAGTACAATACGTGCCTTGCTGCCCCTGTTGTCACTGGGAAAGGACACCGCAAGATTGAACCCAAAGCTAAGCACTTCTCCCATTGCAAGAAAGATCAATCTAGTAGGCCAAACTAAACCGATAATTCGAAGAGACGTGCAAAGATATCAAATCATGCATATAAAAATTCAGATAAGAATCAAATATTGTTCATAGATAATCTTGATCATAAACCCACAATTCATCGGATCTCGACAAACACACTGCAAAAAGTATTACATCGAATAGATCTCCATGAACATCGAGGAGAACTTTGTATTGAGAACCAAAGAGAGAGAAGAAGCCATCTAGCTAATAACTATGGACCCGAAGGTCTGTGGTAAACTACTCACACATCATCGGAGAGGCTATGGTGTTGATGTAGAAGCCCTCCGTGACCGAATCCCCTTCCGGCAGATCGCCTGAAAAGGCCCCAAGATGGGATCTCATGGGTACAGAAGGTTGCGGCGGTGGAAAAGTGGTTTCGTGGCTCCCCTGGATGGTCTCAGGGTATAAGAGTATATATAGGTGAAAGAAGTAGGTCAGTCGAGCTACGAGGGGCCCACGAGGGTGGGGGCACGCCTCATGCCTTGTGGCGTCTCTGACTTCCACTCCAAGTCTCCTGGATTGCGTTTGTTCCAGGAAAGATCCCCGTGAAGGTTTCGTTCTGTTTGGATTCCATTTGATATTCCTTTTCTGTGAAACACTGAAATAGGCAAAAAAAACAGCAACTGGCACTGGGCCTCCAGTTAATAGGTTAGTCCCAAAAATAATATAAAAGAGCATATTAAAGCCCATTAAACATCCAAAACAGATAATATAATAGCATGGAACAATCAAAAATTATAGATACGTTGGAGACGTATCACGAGCCTCGTGCATCACCTACGGCACCATCTTCCTCTTGGCCGTGGGCACCGACAAGGCCCGAGGCCGCCGCCCCGTCTCTGTAGTGTGCGTCAGGGGCAACGCCGCTGATGATGACACGAGGCCACTGTACTGGTGCATGCTCACTGTTACTGCCCCTCTGAAGTACGAGGGTGCCCACGCCGTCTCCCTCACGCTGAATGGGACTGTGCCGAGCTGCTCTGTTCCCGGCAATGTGGACATGGAAGACGCCTGGTTTGATTTTCACCGCCAGATGATGCACGAGGACTCCAAGGAGGTTCACCTGGTCATATGCATTACCAAGTCAGCTGTTCATCATTAGTCTTCACTCAATGTAAGACGCTGTCTAAGCATGTGGAGACTTCTTATTTATATAGTATGGAACTTTCCATGCATGATCTTGCTCTATTAGAGTATCACGCTTGAATAAAACTGTATCCATTTATGGTTTAGTAAAGAATCTTCCATGTATGATTTTGCTCAATTAGACTTCTCGCTTGCCATTTATGAGATTAATTGTGAATTTTTACTATAGTAACGGTGAAAGACTTAAGATGAACCATTTCTTACATCTCCTCTGCCCCCTTCCAATTCATCTTGATTTACATTCATGGTTGTCTAGAAAAAATAAACAAAATCGATACTCAAAAATAATTCTTAAAGATCATTTCTTGCAAAGCACAATAAATGTTATTTCTTCACAAGTTTTGGATGCAGGTTGAACAGTTGAACGCTTTTGTTTGCAAAAGATACTTTTTTATCTATTTAGCCTACATTTACTATTCACCCGGATGTTTGTGAGCTCTAGAGAATAAATAATATCCGAAGAAACCTATCGATACTCGTTACACATGAGATGATCCCCACATACTTTGTCAAAATAAACAACTCCCTGATCAATTTATTTCACTATTCTGTGCAACGCACGGGCACCTTACTATATATAGTACGACCATAAATTTAACTAACTTTATATATAGTATGATAAATGCTCGTGCATGTCACCAAAAATATATCATTGAAAACTATGTTCAAATATGAATCCAACGATATAGTTTTTGCTGACATGCACTAACATTTTGTCAGTTAAATATTCAATCAAATTACATGGGGGACTAATAAACCACGACGGAGGTAGTACTAGTGTAGAGGGTGGCGCTTCACAGGAGTCTCACCCCGCTCGTGGCGCGGCAGTAAAGCCGTCATATCACAACACTCCACCACTCCCAGTAACAAGTGGCCTGATAAAATAAACAGACAAGCAACCATCACATCCCTCTGTCTTTTTTGCATTTCATCTCTCTGCATTTACTTTGTCCGGTTCATCTCGCACACTCGATCCCTAGATACTACACCTAGTATCCCTAGCTACTACTCCTAGGGCTAGTTCTTTTGGCGGCTTAAAAAAATAAGTCGTCTCTTCCCCAGCTTTTCCCATAAGACTAGTCCCAGTGGAGAGTAACGTAAGGCACCTCACTCATTCATTTGGGCTTCTAAAATACTACCTCCGTCCTGGTTTATTAGTCACCATTGTAATTTGTGCTAAATTTTGACCAGAGATTTAACTGATAAAATGTTAGTGCATGTCAACAAAAGTTATATAATTTTTGGTGACATGCATAAACATTTCATTAGTTAAATTTATGGTCCAAATTTGACACAGACTACAATGGGGACCAATAAACCAGGACGAAGGTAGTAGTTATGGGATTACTAATCTAGAAGCCTGAAAGAACTGTCCCCTGGTACTCCCAGTAGTAGTACTCAAGTTGGAATTCCAATTGCACGGCACAACTTGTTAGGCAAAAAATTCGATACAGGGTGTACGAAGCGGTTTGGGAATTTGCATGCCTTCCCAACCAGTGAGATACTCCGTACAAAGTACGATAGAGAAATAACCATAGAGAAGGAAGCTAAAAGTAAACAATCAAATGAGCATTTTTGCATTTCTTTTGCAATGGATCAATTCACAAGATTGACTAGTGCTGTTTTTCTACTTCTACAAAAACCACATCGTAATGTTAAAACGTGCATTTGCACGCACATAAGTAATATTAGTAGCACAGTCCGCAAACATATACTCCCTCCATTCCCTAATATAAGGCCTTTTAGCTATTTCATAATATTGACCACATACATAGTAAAATGAGTGAATGTACATACTAAAATGTATCTAGATACATAAGAATCAAGAAAAACCTAAAAGGTCTTATATTAAGGAACAGAGGGAGTATATAGAGAGAGACGTGTAGTGTGATATATTGTTAAGTTTGTACTATATGCACGTACTTACAAAATGCGTACGGATACACAAGGTTTCCAAACTTTTCATTTTACATACTTAATTAAGGACGCTAATATTTCCCGAACATTCGGAATTAATCATTTGCGTTCCAAAACTAATGAGATCGCCTTATGAAACTAAATTATTCCTAATAAAAGCCACGACGCTCGCAGGAGCACTTGCGGTGCGCCCACGAGTGCCCTGGTGCGCGGTCGTTTCCCGGCGCGCCCACACAACGCCTCTTCCTCAGCCTCGCAACTCGCGAGGTGCTGATTGGCGGCTTGCCGGCGGACGAGCGCGATCTCACCGGTGTGGTGATCTGGCGCCAACATGTACTCCTCCATGTACCGCCAAGCGGAGATGAGGCGCTTGGGCCCGACTGCACTCAGGGTTTTGGCACGGGCGTCCTCCGCCACCCTCACAGCCCTCGCATGAGCCTTCTGCCAAAGAGCCAATTGCCTGACTCTCTCAGACTCGACATAGGCCTGCTAGGCAGCATGCCTCGCCGCGCACTTCTCTTCCTCGGCCTTCTTCTCCACCTCTATTTTGGCGCACTTTGCCAGAGGCAAAGCCTCCCACAAGGCGACCTCCATTTCTTTCCAAAGCTCCTCAAGGCTGGGGGGCTCAGCGGGCGGCGCGACGTTCTCCTTGTAGCGGGCAGCCGACGCATCCTCTGACGCGCATGATGGTGAGACCGGGAACGCCAACGCGTCCACCTTGATGCGTCGTGATGAGGAGCAGAACACCGACGCGTCCACCTTGACGCGTCACGGCAAGGAACAGAGTGCCAACGCGTCCTCCTCGACTAGTGGCGGCGAGGAACGGAACGGCGATGCGTGACCCTCCGCGCGGGGCAGCGAGGGGCGCCTAGGGCTTGGGAGGGGCGATGCCATGGTGCTCGACGTGAGAGGGAGGGGGAGGAGACAGCGATGAACGTGAGCGTTCTTCCGAATGTCGTGGGAGGCGCAGTATTTATAGCAAGAATTGGCACACCTACGTAGGATATGTTGCGTGATTAACGTAACAACTAGGTGGGCATATTTGTTGGAGTAAATTACGGGGGAGGGAAGGGGTGGAAATATTGCTGGTCACAACGGATTAGATGAGCGCGGCGGGAGGAGAGTCATGCATGCAGATTTTTTTCACATGGGGTGGAGTGGTGGGACTGCCGGAGGGAGAAGGAGAGTCAAGCAGGCAGATTGTTTTCACACATGGAGAGGAAAATATTTTGAGACGAACGGGCTTCCTGCAGGTATGGGGAACGGTGCGTAATAAGTCATCTTACATGCAATGAACTGACCATTGCATGCCAGGCAAGGTATAGTCTCAAGTCATTAAAAACATACACGCCCCACACATGTTCGGATTACAAGGTGCACTAAATTATTGCAAGCGATGATTAGGCCCTTCCCAGTGCTCCAAAGTGTACAGGTGCTAAGGACGCCACATAGGCAAAAAATAATGAGGTGGCAAAGCAATTATAGAGGAGAGAGAGCATTATGGTGACCTCGGGAAAAAATGGTGCTAAGCACATGAACCTATGTAAAATGACTACCAACCAATACATGAATGAGTTTAATTATTAAACAATTCCATGAGAGAAGGTAAGCTACAAAAGATAACCACCTATGCATTGGGGAGATCGAGGAGAAGTCGCTGGAATACGGCACTGCTTGACATAGAACAAATCAGCTCCGATTACAAAGGTAATAATACAAGGGTCGGATGTTACAAAGGATCACATCAGCATGGCGACACTACGCCTGCGATACTACACTTGCTCTATGCTAGCAGCGGAACAACTCATAGCAGCGGAACAACGACGAAGGTGGTGAACTCCACTCCGCAAGGACTCTGGCTGGGACACGATCTAGCTCGCACACGCGGTAACCTCGACAACCAATCAATTAATCATGACATTACCTGCAATCTGGCATGACACGCCAGGTCTATACATTGAATGTATTTGCAAGCTCACAACAACCAAAACATCAAGGCAAGACAATAACATAGCATTAATAGGTTAACTTATTAACAACTACTATGAGGTGAAAGCAACTATTAAGCATGATATGAAACTACTATAATGCTGACAAACCAACATCTCCATCTCAACACACATCTCACTCTTGGCTCTCCGGCCAAGCAATATACCATCTCGATCACCTCGAGATCCACCTGATCACCTTGTGATCAAAACATCCACATGATCACCCCGTGACCAAAACATCCACATGATCACCTCGTGACCACATCACAAACTGAATGATCATCCTCGAGATCATCCCAACATCATCATCGACATCCTGCCAAACAGTTACTGCGCACAATATCAACATATAAATCACCTATAAGTCATTCCGTCATGTGAGTGTTAATCGAATGGTGTGACCTAGTACGAACTTGTGCCCATGATCGAGGACACGACTATCGATAGATTAAACACACACACACAAACACTCTGCAGAGGTTAGCACAATGTACCCACACCACAGAACCCATGGCCTCGCACTCCCATTCGGGTGGACCAATGGCTTTCCGACAAAACCGATCTACTGCATGACACTCTCCCGGCCACTCCGACCAACTCCCCTTTGGGCTAAGTCATGGGTGGCCCTGATGTTAACCCGTGATATCCACCACCACCGTCGTGGCCAAACATAAACGGTCCCAAACGGGGACAAAAAGGCGCCTACAACAACTACGGGCACACAAGGCTTATGTCCGCCTACCTAATCAGGGTAGCATGCACCCATAACCTTCCCTCGTTGGAGGCACCAGCGAGAGGCATGCCAATAGACCGCATTAGGGCCTTCCCATAAAGGCAAATGTGGTTGCACTGGAAAAGCCTGGTTCGCTGGCACCTGGCCAACTTAATGATGGAATTTAACCCCAAAATATAACAGTGATTACTGATACTCCGATATCATCTATCCACCTGTAATTCAAGTCATAGAAATATCCAACAACTAATCCAAAGCATAATATCGTCATATTAAAATACTCCGAGGGCAACATATCACTACTATCATGATGAATCCAAGTACCAACATACTACCAATCCAATAACAAGATCAAAATATTAACCTAAGATCTACATGATAGCATCAAATCCAATATAATACTCCAAAGCATAATATCATATATCAACATGCAAATAATCATAATATAAGCCACTAATAATCAAATGGCAACTTGTCATCCACATAAGTTGCAACATATTAGTCCTAGAACTCCAAGCAATATCACTGCAATAGCAAGATCATAATAATACTCCGAGAAATGCCATGAACAAAATCATACATAGCTAATGCAATATTTTAAACAAGTTTAAATAAGTAAACCATGTCACGGCATTGCAATCATGCAAATGGAGGGTGTGGCTTGCCTGGGCTGAATAAGGGCAAGGGCAAAATGGGCATTTTCAGAATGTGAAAACATGGTGAAAATGATACCAACAGGACGGGCTCGATGAGACAAAGAAGTGGGCTTTGGAATCACCGCATTTATAGTTGGGATCAAAAAGTTATGATTGTTTTTCTGCCAGGGACCCATTTGTAAATAAAATCATCACAAACAAGCCCCTAACTGAAAAACTGAAAGCGCACTCCTGGAAATATGCTTTCACTAAAGTGAAAGCGCATTTCGGCTTGAAGTAGAAGAGGAATACACTTTTGATAAGTGAAGACGTAATCCAGTGGATTACGCCTCCACTTATCCAGCGTGGCAAAGGCGGGGCCGACCTCTGGGTCGAAGATAGGCGGGTCCCACTGTCGGTGTCAAAACCGGCGGATCTTGGGTAGGGGGTCCGGAACTGTGCGTCTAAGGTCGATGGTAATAGGAGACAGGGTGCACGATGTTTACCCAGGTTCGGGCCCTCTCTATGGAGGTAATACCCTACTTCCTGCTTGATTGATCTTGATGAATATGAGTATTACAAGAGTTGATCTACCTCGAGATCGTAATGGCTAAAACCCTAAGTGTCTGGCCTATATGACTATGATTATGATCCTCCTCCTCTACGGACTAAGCCCTCCGGTTTATATAGACACCGGAGGAGGCTAGGGTTATACAAGGTCGGTTACAGAGAAAGGAATCTTCATATCAGGATGCCAAGCTGGCCTTCCACGCCAAGGAGAGTCCCATCCGGACACGGGAGATTGTCTTCAGTCTTGTATCTTCACAGCCATCAGTCCGGCCCTCATACCATAGTCCGGACGTCCGAGGACCCCCTAATCCAGGACTCCCTCAGTAGCCCCTAAACCAGACTTCAATGACGAGGTGTCCGGCGCACAAATTGTCTTCGGCATTGCAAGGCGGGTTCCTTCTCCGAATACTCCAACACAGTCTTTGAACGCAATGAACGTGTCCGGCTCTGCAAAACAAATAACACACACCACCACAGAGGAAATAATATTTTGCGAGTCCAATCTGCTGACAACTTTTTTGTAGCGTGTTGTCACGTCACCACCCGGTTATTATATCGAACCATTTTTTCCACTTGCCGTTCCACGTTCCGAGACGCGGTTTCATTGGCACGTCTTGTCAAAGCAGAGATCGTGTCCCCTTATTGCGGGATCCTCATCAACACGGGCGTGGGTATTCCAACCATCCGGTTGGCATGATTCCTTAAGAATAGGGAGGCTCCAAGGTCGAGGAGGAGGCGTTCGATATTTACTACCTTTATAAAGGGACTAAGGCCCGTCTGGCTTCTTTACGCCAACCCTTTCCTCAGCCTTTCCAACCTCGAGCTCCAGCGCCCAAGCTTTCGATTGTTTCAAGCTACCCAGTCATGTCCGGTCCCAGCCTTCAAGGTCGATGGGTGCCTTTCCCCGTCATAGAGGAGGATATCGCGAAGCTCCGGGCGGCTAGATACCTGACCGCGGAAATCCCGCACAGGCTTCCTGCTCAAGGGCAGGTTATTCCTACTCCCAGATCTAGTGAGAGGGTCGTATTCATCTCCCACTTCCTCCGAGGGCCAGGGTTCGCTCTCCACCCCTTTGTTCGAGGGCTTATGTTCTATTACGGGCTAGATTTTCACGATCTAACTCCGGACTCCTTCCTTCACGTCTCAGCGTTCATTATCACGAGCGAAGCTTTCCTCCGCGTTCCCCCATACTTTGGCTTGTGGCTTAAGACTTTTAATGTGAAGCCGAAGGTAGTCGATGGGGAATGAGGAGAGTGCGGTGGTGCTACAGTGGGCAAACTTATCAATGCTCCTTGGCTAAAAGGATCCTTCATAGAATCTTCTAATTTATGGCAGCGGGAGTGGTTTTACATCACTGAACCCCGTGGTACCAAGTGGGCAGCTATACCTTCATTTCGATCTGGCCCTCCAATTCAGCTTGCATCATGGGTCAATAAGGGGTTGCACTAGGGATCAACCGACGAAGTGCAGACTCTACAGAGCCGCATCAGGAGTCTCCTTGAGAAGAACACCGAACTTATTGACGTGATTCAAGTAATGCTAGTCCGCCGGGTCCTCCGATGCCAAAGACGGCCCCTCCGTCTGTGGAAGTTTAATCCAGAAGGACCACAAACCCTTCAGCATTTCTTCGGTGCGACGCACAGAGGAATGTGGAAGTTATTTTTCGGGAAAGGAAAATAGTGGCCGGATACTACAGTGGACTCTCGAACACCTCGGTAAGCACTTGACTCTCGAATACAGCTTAGATAAGCATCTCATAATAGGATACTGAGAAAACCATCTTCTTCCAGGGCTGGATAAAGAAGGCGGAGCAGATCAGGTGTTCGGCTCCTCTTCCTGAAGACTCAGCTAATCCCGTGCTAACAAGGATGCTGGTCCCGGCGCCATACCAGGCGCCGGTGGAAGAGGAGAATGAGGAGAGCGGGGGAGCCAAAGGTGGCTTCCATCCCGGAGGCAAACCACACACTGTTTCCGGGGAGATTAGGGCTACCTCTTCTGAAGACCAAAGAGAAGGAGAAGCTGACATCCTTTCTTCCTATGGTAAGAAAAGGTCCGCCTCCGAAAGTTGGGAGGTAAGGGCTCCTAAGCGAGGCAAAATGCCCCTGCCAGGTGGTTCAGGCTCGGAAGGTGTCGTTATCGCACAGCTCCTTCGTAAGAACAAGCCTCCAGCCGGATCGTAAGTGAACAAAGATATTTTAAACATACCCCGTTCCTTTTCTCATTACGAAGGTAACATCTAGAATATGCGTTTTGTAGTCCGGTACACAGTCTTCCTCAAGAATCCTCCTCCTTGGGGGACCTTCTTCCATAGATGATGGAAAGCGAGACGCCTCCACAAGTTTCCTCGCCCAACAGGGCGGACGACGTCGAGGTGTCATCCCGGAGGGTCTCTCCCAATCAACAGGGGATAATGGAGACAGCGCCCCAAGGTGAAACCTCGGCCGCCCAGGGTTTGAAGTGTGCGGTCCCTACGAGGGCTAACAATAAAGGCTCCGGACTATCCAGTTTACCGCCGGAGACGACTCTAGGGTCCAGTAGACATACCCTTTCAAAGGGAGCCCATACTGCCACAGCTGCTTCTAGGAATCCGGAGGCGCCGGATACATTGACGGACATGTGGTTGAGAGGAGCATCTTACCTTGATGGAAACGGTGGTTGAGAGGATTCTGTCCATGAAAAGCGGATTGAATGAAGCCTTCATGGGCCTGCTAACAGGCTTTGAGGTATGTAACGTTATATTTTCGATTGTGCTCTACACACAAAATGCACCTGTGTATAGATAGTAGCCCCTGAGACTCTGGTTGGCGCCCAAAGGTAGGCAATCAGAGGATCGAAAAAGATGTCCCCAGGAAATAATCTAATGACTTGAAACACAGGCTGTTACCTCCATGACGACTGCCCACGCTATAGAGGTTGCAGGTCTGGAGCACAAGCTTGATGTGGCGGATAACAACATCACGCTTATTAACAGGTGACTCGACGAGGCGCAAGGTATGTGTTAGAGTATGTATATATAATAACATGATCACGAAGCTAGAATTATATTCTGAGACATGCATATCTGCAGATGGTGCTGCCGCGGTTGAGACGCTTCGGGTTGAACTTGCCCGAGCCAAGGAGCAAGCCCGGATGAGTAATGTGGCTGCCAAGAAGGCAGCTGATGAGTTAGAAGCCGGACAGGCTACCCAGCGCCAGTGTGAAGAGAGAATGACTACTATGGTGCGCGAGCTGAAGGAAGCCACTGTCTAGTGCAAATTCCTCAAGAAGGAGAACAAGGCCAAAGTTGCCTGTCTTGACAAGGCATTACAAGAGGCGAAATAAGCATGATCTGAGTCTAGAGCGGCTCGGGAAGAGATCTGGCAAGCTGGGGAGATAGCGACCGGTAAGACTTTCTTATTACAGACTAAATTCAGCGATCCAAAGTATTCCCCGCTTAATCAAATGTGGAGCTCCCCAAATGCCTTTTTGGACTTGCCGAAGAGTGCCTCCGATGCGGCGCAGTTTTACGAAGCGCAAGAAGAGTATGCAACGGAGAAGCCTTTCTGGTCACAATTCGGCACGCTGAAACGCCCGCAGTTGCTGAACGAACAAATGGCCCAATGGGCCGAACTCCACAAGATATCTGGTTCTGCCATGAAGGACGTCGTAGTCCGGCTGTGGCCGACTGAGCCAGTTCCGAAGAGTTATTTCGGTTTGGTGCAATGACTAGTTGATGCGGTGCCGCGTATCGACGTCGTTAAGCGATCAACGTGCATTGAAGGTGCACGGATGACCTTTTCCCGTGTCAAGACGTACTGGGCGAAGATGAAGGCCACCGATATTGCAGCGAAAAATCCACCCAAGGGCAAGGAGCATCACACACCAGAGTATTATTTTGAGGACGTCTTAGAGGGTGCCCGCTTGATAGAGGGTCAGTGCTTGAAAGAAATGATATTCGAGTGAAATGTATTGAAATTGTAAAAACAATATTATTATATTTTAAGGTTATACCTAGAAGTTGTGGCTCCTCCTGTGCGGCCATTTTTGTATTATCTGAAAGTTTTCCAGTCATCGGCTTCAACCCCCTCGTATAAAATACGGGGGTGTTCGGAAAAGCGCTTGATCACTCTTGATCCAACATCTTGGTCCGTGAAGGAGGTGTAAATGCGGCGAACTAGGAAATCGGACTATAGGGCTTTAGCACTTTCACTTAGCCATAGGAGTTTGATGGTGGGTCTACGATATAGCCCCTGGTATGTACGCAGTTATCCGAATACGGTCCTTCGTGTAGTACGGAAGGAATCGCGAAAGATTCTAATAAGTCATCGAGTGGTTGACCAGCTCTCGCCGCATCATGACAGTCAGTTTTCGGCTTTCTCTACTGAGGTGCTCATCCGGATAAACCGAGACACAATCGCAGTAGTTGTCCCTTTACTACCCTAGCCGATATAGCGGAACGTAAGGTAGTAAGCATAGGAGCCGGGAAACCCTACTATTGACCCAAAGACATGATTCGGAGCTGATGCATATAAGGCCAAACTCGTGACGCCGAAGTGTGCTATAAAGCTGTTCAGACTTGTCGGCAATTCATTTGTTCCCATATCGAGCCCCTGGCAACCTGTGCCAAGGTGCGAGTGTGAAACAACCGGAGAAATTCAGCTTTTTTTAGAAAAAAGCGAATACTAGATAGGGATTATGTTTACTGGGACCTGATCGATATGTCAATTGCCATTCTACAAATAAAAATGCCGCGACCCAGGCTATTTGACATGCCGGTGGTCGAAGGCTGAGGGAGAAGGCACTTTACAGGCTCAAAATAGAGAGTGCGGTCTACAAAATTATTTGGACCTCCTGTCGCACGTCTGCGCCACCTTGCCTCAGTTAAAGGGTTCCTTTAACAGGAATAACCTTTGGGTAAGTGTATGAAGCCGAACTCCGAAAGAGTCTGCGAGATGACCAATATTTGGCGTCACCTATGATAAGATAAAAAGAAATAGTTAGAAATGAAAAGGAGGTAATGGAAGTGCTTGTAGGCTTGCCCGTATTGTGCCTCCGCTGATGGCCAGGGTATTTTAAGTGCACAATTATGTATGCGCGGTGTAAATTTCGCGTGATTGCGAGGCAAATGACGGAGGCTGAACTGCTAATCCCGCTCTGAGATAGATCGGTTCCATTTAATGAAAACCGGCGGCTTAATGGCCGATGAGTTGTGCGGCTTGGCGATGCCGCTTTGTACTTCGGCTGTAATACCCATAGTACAATCCCCTGTACGGAGGGAGTGTTCTGTATTTTCGTTTATTGTTATGACGTAGCGTGGACCGGGCATTTCAAGTTTTGCGAGGGCATAGAGTGGGACCGCATTAAATCGAGCAAGAGCGGTATGCCCCAGAAGTGCATGGTAGCCACTATGGAACGGGGCGATATCAAAGGTCAAGCCCTCGCTTTGGAAGTTGTTTGTCGAACCGAAAACGACTTCCAGTGTGATGGAGCCCGTGTAGCGAGCTTCTACGTCGGGTACTGCTCCCTTGTGGATTGTTGTGGTGGGTTTGATCCTGGAAGGATCAATGCCCATTTTGTGGACAGTGTCTTGGTACAGTAGAATAAGGCTACTGCCGCCGTCCATAAGGACTTTCATGAGATGGAACCCATCAATAATTGGATCGATGATCAGAGGTGCCGAACCTTCAGGACGGATATGACTAATTTTTGGGGGAACCCGCTCTATGGCGTATGCGTCCCGTAGTGCGTGCGTGTGCTCCCCTATAGGGGTGTGCGTCGCGTATATCATATTTACGGTTTTTACTTCAGGGGGAAATTGCTTCTGAACCCCGGTATTCGGCTGGCGAGTCTCTTCGTCATTGCTGTCACTGGGCGGCCCCTTCCCCTTGTGTTCGGCTTTACGCATCCCGGCTTGTTTGAAGACCCATCATCTTCTGTTAGTGTGAGTAGATGGTTTATCGGGGGTGCCATGAATCTGGCAGGGACGATCCAATATCTTATCGAGATTGGATGGTCCGTCTCTATTTGCCTTGGATGGCTTTTCCCGTTGACCGGGCTTGGAGCCGCTGAATCTGGCGTTGACCACTGTGTCTTGCGTAATTTCATCATTATTACGACGCTTGTGTTAATTACGTCGTGGCTTTCCGTTGCCGTCTCGGACTTCGGAAGTGCCCGGATCGCTGGCGCCGTTGCTCCTACGAGTGAGCCAGCTGTCTTCTCCCGTGCAAAAGAGGGTCATTAGAGCGGTAAGGGCAGTCATGGATTTTGGTTTTTCATGACCGAGGTGGCGGGCGAGCCATTCATCCCGGACGCTGTGTTTGAAGGCCGCGAGGGCTTCGGCGTTCGGACAATCGACAATTTGGTTCTTTTTTATTAAGAACCTAGTCCAGAGCTTTCTGGCTGACTCTCCGGCTACTGGATGATGTGACTTAAGTCATCGGCATCTGGTGGCCGGACATATGTACCTTGGAAGTTATCGCGAAAGGCGTCTTCCAGGTCTTCCCAGCTGCCAACGGAGTTCTCTGGAAGGCTGTTTAGCCAGTGCCGAGCTGGTCCCTTTAGTTTTAGTGGGAGGTATTTAATGGCGTGGAGATCATCGCCGCGGGCCATGTGGATATGGAGAAGAAAGTCCTCAATCCATACCACGGGATCTGTTGTTCCATCGTATGATTCGATATTCATGGGTTTAAACCCTTCTGGGAATTCATGCTCCATTACTTCGTCGGTGAAGCAATGTGGGTGTGCGACGCCTCTATTTCAGGCCATGTCGCAACCTACCTCGGATGGAGTCCGTCTGCGGTTCTCGGCCGAGGCGTGAGTATGATTATTGCGTCTGGCTAAATAGCCATTATTGCGGGTCAGGTGATGTCCCCGTGATCCATAGATCGATCTGTTCTGACCTGCCCTACTGTCCGAGTCCTGCCGTAGGTCATATGCGTGTCCCCGAGCTATTTTATCTCTGCCTTTACGATGAGGTAGGGCAGGCTGGTGTTCGTCTTGAGTTGCCGCTTTATCCCGACCACGTGCTGGCCGGTCAGCCGCATTGCGCGATGATGGTATGAGCTCCAACGCCTCGTCATCGAACTGAGGTAGCAATTTGCGCTTTGGGTAACTTTTGGCTAGTCGCTTTAGGCCGTATTCCTCGGCTACCAGGACATCAGTCCATCTATCATTGAGCAGATCTTGATCAGCTTGAAGCTGCTGCTGTTTCTTTTTCAGGCTCCTTGCAGTGGCTATGAGCTGGCGCTTAAAGCATTCCTGCTCGAGACGTTCCTCCGGCACAATAAAATCCTCGGTGCCGAGGCTCACCTCATCCTTGGAGAGCAGAAGATAATTACTGTCCTCCGAGTCTTCGTGTGTGGCTTGTTCATCAGGGCCAACTTGCCCGTCTTCCCGTTCATCTTGCTCGGAAGTTGCCTCAATGGGGTCCTCATTGTCTTCGGCAGTATCCGGAGTGTTATCTTCTCCTGTGCCTGTGTTGCTGTCTTTGCTGCGGCGTGATTTAGAGCGGCGCCGCTGACGCCGGCGCTTTGGTTGTATCTCAGGAGGTTTCTCCTCAACTGGATCTTCCTTGTCATCGCCGCTATTCTCTTTTGGTGCATCCACTATCTATACGTCGTATGAGGAGGTGGCTATCCATCGTCCGACGGTGGGTTTTCGGCCTGCTCCTCTCCAGCATCGATGTCCATACCGTCGATGTCTTCATAGCCGTAATCGAGCATGTCAGTTAAGTCTTTGACAATGGCTATTAAGTGGGCGGGGGGTGGGAAGCGAAATTCTCTGTCATCAGCCTCCAGTTCGAACCGAATATAATTCGGCTGTGGGTCCCCTGCTAAGGAGAGTGTTTTTAATGAGTTTAGCATGTCGCCTAAAGGCAAGTGCCGGAAGATGTCCGCGGAGCTGAATTCGACGATCGATGTTTGATCAAGCTCGACGTGCACGGATGCACAAGGTTCGGAACCTGTAGCCGGAATCGAGTCCGAGGTTCCGGTGACCCGGATCCTACTCGAGGTTGGGTCGGTGTGCGGCTCTGACGCCGCTGAGTCTGCGGCTTCTGTGACGAGGTGGAGCCTCCCGTCCTCGGATGGCGCAATCTACTCCGGATCTAGGGTCGGAGCAGTTACAGGCGCTATCCCCTGGGCATGGTCCGATGAAAGATTTAAGTCATGTTCATCGTGGCGATAGGGAGCGGCTACCGTGGTCTCGAATCCGTCGAAGATCAAGTCTCCACGGATATGCGCGACGTAATTCAAGTTTCCAAATCTGACCTGACGGCCAGGGGCGTAGCTATCGATCTGCTCTAGATGGCCAAGCGAGTTGGCCCGCAGTGCGAAGCCGCCAAATACGAAGATCTGTCCAGGGAGGAAGGTTTCTCCCTGAACAACATTGTTGTAGATGATTGACGGGGCCATCGAACCTCTTGACGACGACACAGCGGAACTCTCAATGAAGGCACCAATGTCGGTGTCAAGACCGGCGGATCTCGAGTAGGGGGTCCCGAACTGTGCATCCAAGGTCGATGGTAACAGGAGACAGGGGACACGATGTTTACCCAGGTTCGGCCCTCTCTATGGACATAATGCCCTACTTCCTGCTTGATTGATCTTGATGAATATGAGTATTACAAGACTTGATCTACCTCGAGATCGTAATGGCTAAAACCCTAAGAGTCTAGCCCGTATGACTATGATTATGATCCTCCTCCTCTACGGTCTAAGCCCTCCGGTTTACATAGACACCGGAGGGGGCTAGGGTTATACAAGGTCGGTTACAGAGAAAGGAATCTTCACATCAGGATGCCAAGCTTGCCTTCCACGCCAAGGAGAGTCCCATCCGGACATGGGAGATAGTCTTCGGTCTTGTATCTTCACTACCCATCAGTCCGGCCCTCATACCATAGTCCGGACGTTCGAGGACCCCCTAATCTAGGAATCCCTCACCCACCGCGTCTTCTCTCTCCTCCCATGCCTTCTTCTTCTTCATCCTGCGCTTGCCCAACGAAGCAGAGCAGGGGTTCGTCGCTGGCGCTCGTCCCGGTGGCCTGGGCCATCTCAGGTGAGTCCCTGACCACCGTTGGACTCAGGGAGACGAGCCGCTCCCTCCTGGAGGGCTCATCCCCGCCGGGAAACAACAGAGGGAGCAGAGCTCTGACTCCCGCGGCGGACAGCGGTGATGATGGTCCCGACGCCACGGTCATGCAGAGGAATCAGCGAGCTTCAGGGAAAGCTCTAGGGTTGAGGTGGAAGCTGATGGAGGTGGTTTGTGAGAAGCATATACCCAAACCTGCCCCAAATGGGACAAAATTTGCACCACGGCATGTTGATGCTGCTCCATGATAACATGTCAAGTTTCATGAATTTCAGACGAGTTTTGGATTTACTAGAATTTAAAAACTAGGCATCTCAATATTTTGCCGGCAATCAACGGTGCCCTGGTGTTCAAAATTCATTCCCATTTCTTGCATGGGGCCTAAGCATGCACCCTAGGACACAGAATTGATTTTTCAACCAATTTATATGCACTGGAGCATGTGCATGTAGTTCAAATTTGAATGATGCACATAAATGCATTGAAAACTCAGTTAATGCATAAAAATGTCCAAACGAACCCCGAAAAATCACAAAAATTCACACAAAACTCCAGTTGTTCTATGTTGACACGAGAAAAAAAATTGAAAGCAATAAGAGGCAATGGATATCATTTCGTCCCCGAAGGTGGGACGTTCCCTACCGAAAACCATAATGCTTGTTGTGAGAAGCTCCGGTTTGTGAGAAGTATATACCCAAACCTGCCCCAAATGGGATAAAATTTGTACCACGGCATGTTGATGCCGCTGCATGATAGGATGCCAAGTTTCATGAATTTCAGACGAGTTTTGGATTTACTAGAATTTAGAAACCAGGCATCTCAATGTTTTGCCGGAAATCAACGGTGCCCTGGTGTTTGAAATTCATTCCCATTTCTTGCATGGGACCTAAGCATGCACCCAAGGACACAGATTTGATTTTTCAACGAATTTATATGCACTGGAGCATGTGCATGCAGTTCAAATTTGAATTATGCACATAAATGCATTGAAAACTCAGTTAATGCTTAAAAATGTCCAAACTAACCCCGAAAAATCACAAAAATTCACAGAACACTCCTATTGTTCTATGTTGACACGAGAAAAAAAAAATTGGAAGCAATAGGAGGCAATGGATATCGTTTCGTCCCCAAAGGTGGGACGTTCCCTACCGAAAACCATCATGCTAGTTGTGAGAAGCTCTGGTTTGTGAGAAGCATATACCCAAACCTGCCCCAAATGGGACAAACTTTGTACCATGGCATGTTGATGCCGCTCCATGATAGCATGCCAAGTTTCATGAATTCAGAGGAGTTTTGGATTTACTAGAATTTAAAAACCAGGCATCTCAATGTTTTGCCGGCAATCAACGGTGCCATGGTGTTCGAAATTCATTCCCATTTCTTGCATGGGATCTAAGCATGCACCCAAGGACACAGATTTGATTTTTCAACCAATTTATATGCACTGGAGCATGTGCATGTAGTTCAAATTTGAATTATGCACATAAATGCATTGCAAACTCATTTAATGCATAAAAATGTCCAAACGAACCCCGAAAAATCACAAAAATTCACACAACACTCTTGTATCTATGTTGACACGAGAAAAAAAATTGAAAGCAATAAGAGGCAACAGATATCATTTCGTCCCCAAAGGTGGGATGTTCCCTACCGAGAACCATCATGCTTGTTGTGAGAAGCTCCGGTTTGTGAGAAGCATATACCCAAACCTGCCCCAAATGGGACAAAAAATTTACCACGACATGTTGATGCCACTAAATGATAGCATGCCAAGTTTCATGAATTTCAGACTAGTTTTGGATTTACTAGAATTTAAAAACCAGGTATCTCAATGTTTGCGGCCGAGTGAGGGTGGTAGGGTGTTTGAAATTCATTCCTGTTTCTCGCATGGGACCTAAGCGTGCAACCAAGGACACATATTTCATTTTTCAATAAGTTTATATGCACTGGAGCATGTGATGTAGTTCAAATTTGAATTTTGTGCATAAAATGCCTGGAAAACCCAGTTAATGTATAAAAATGTACAAACGAACCCTGAATAATTCCAATTTTTTTGACGACACACCTATAGTTGCATGTTCACTGTAGATAAAAGTTCTAACAATTCAAACACCATCCTTTGTAGCTATGACCCCATTACGTAATTCAAATGATCAAGACGATAAATCAAGTAGATCGCACACAGTTTATTATCACCAACCGTGTGAGATGCAAATATCTTGGAGCACCGTCGGTGTATAGTACGCCCATGCCTTACGAGAGAAGGTGCGTCGGCTACAGTCCACAGCCGGCGTGTCAAGCACACTAGCTAGCTCACTCCCCAAATATCATTTCACTGTTCATCCGTCACCGGTGAAAGATGGGGACGTGGACCCACGTCGTGAGCGCAACTTCGGCGGCCCACTCCGGCGAGAGCGCGGCCGCAGCCGCCAGGTGCGTGCTAACAAGCTTTGTGAGGGCGACCGCGGTCTGTGTCCGGGCGGCCAAGGCAGCCCAAACGACCGTTGTTGCTTCTCAGGCGGCAGCAGCAGCATCTGCCTCGGGGATAGCAACTGGCGAGAGCGGCACAGCAGCTGTCCGTTCCGCAACGGCGGCCTTAGCACAGCTGGAGGCCGCCCACTACCATGTCGAGGCCGTCCACACCGAGGTCATGGCGGGCACCGCACAAATCGAATGAAGCTTCTCCGACAACGGTCATCAACCCACGGCCGAAGAGCTGTGTAACGCCCACGATGCGGCTATATCTCCCACGTGTCGAGGCACGACTTAGAGGCATAACCGCATAGTGGTTTTGTCGCAAGAAGGGTCATCTTCACACAATCCCATGTAATGAACAAGACTGGGATAAAGAGTTGGCTTACAATCGCCACTTCACACCATACATAAATATTATTCATACATCATCCAAAATACAATCATATAGACCGACTACGGTCAAAATCCAGATGAAAATAAGATAACCCCAAATGCTAGATCCCCGATCGTCCCAACTGGGCTCCACTACTGATCATCAGGAAAAGACACATAGTAACAACCACGTTCCTCGTCGAACTCCCACTTGAGATCGACGCCATCATCTGCACTGGCATCGTCGGCACCTGCAACTGTTTTGGTAGAATCTGTGAGTCACGGGGACTCAGCAATCTCACACCCGCGAGATCATGACTATTTAAGCTTATAGGAAAGGATGGTGTGATGAGGTGGAGCTGCAGCGGCAAAAGCATATATGGTAGCTAACTTGTGCAAATGAGAGCGAGAAGAGAAGCAACGGAACGGACGTCATCTAGCAATGACCAAGAAGTGATCCTGAACACCTACTTACGTCATTCATAACTCAGACCGTGTTCACTTCCCGGACTCCGCCGAGAAGAGACCATCACGGCTACACACGCAATTGATGTATTTTAATTGGGTCAAGTGACAAGTTATTTATAACCGGACATTAACAAATTCCCATCTGCCTCATAACCGCGGGCACGGCTTTCGAAAGATAATACCCTGCAGGGGTGTCCCAACTTAGCCCATCATAAGCTCTCACGGTCAACGAAGGATAAACCTTCTCCCGGAAAGACCCGATCAGTCTCGGAATCCCGGTTTACAAGACATCTCGACAATGGTAAAACAAGACCAGCAAAGCCACCCGAATGTGCAGACAAATCCTGATAGGAGCTGCACATATCTCGTTCTCAGGGCACACCGGATGAGACATCCTACGAGTATAACCAGACCTCGAGTTTCCAAGAGGGGCCCCCGCAGTCTGCTCAGTTCGGACCAACACTCGAAGGAGCACTGGCCCGGGGGGGGGGGGTTAAAATAAGATGACCCTCGGGCTCGCGAAAACCCGGGGGAAAAAGGCTTAGGTAGCAACTGGTAAAACCAAGGTTGGGCCTTGCTGGAGGAGTTTTATTCAAGGCGAACTGTCAAGGGGGTCCCATAAATCACCCGACCGCGTAAGGAACGCAAACTCAAGGAACATAATCCCGGTATAACAGTAACTAGGGCGGCAAGAGTGGAACAAAACACCAGGCATAAGGCCGAGCCTTCCACCCTTTACCAAATATATAGATGCATTAATTAAAATAAGAGATATTGTGATATCCCAACATATCCATGTTCCGACATGGAACAAACTTCAACTTCACCTGCAACTAGCAACGCTATAAGAGGGGCTGAGCAAAAGCGGTAACATAGCCAAACAACGGTTTGCTAGGAAAGGGTGGTTAGAGGCTGACATGGCTAAAATGGGAGACATGATATAGCAAGTGATAGGTAGCGGAGCATGGGAATAGAGCGAACAACTAGCATAGCAAAGATAGAAGTGATTTCGAGGGGTGGTCATCTTGCCTGCAAGATTCTCAGAGTTGTCGAAAGCTTGATCCTCGTAAGCGTACTCGACAGGTTCCTCGTTCACGAACTCGTCTCCCGGCTCTACCCAAGACAAGAACACAAACAAACGGAACCACAATCAACAACGAGAAATGCACAAGCAACATGATGCAAAACATGTATGATATGCAAGATATGATATGCGATGCATATGCGTGCTCCGGAAGGAAAATGATGAACATGGCAGTAACTTGGCAAACCAAGCATGCCACTGGAAAGATGAGATGATTTCGGTCGAAATCGATATAAAGATCACCGGAAACGGATGCACGGTTTGCAAATGGCAAGCAAAACAAGAATGACACGAATCTACGATTAACAGCAAGATAGCACTTAAAAAGCAACAAGCAACAATGCTACTGAAACCCAACATAGCAACAAAGCACATGACAGTAAACTACAGGAGATGCTTGACAAAAGATGAACAATGAGCTACTGCTAGTTCACAACATATCAAGCTCAAACAATCATGGCAAAAGTGCAAAAGATTACAGGTTCACAGACTTAGTGAAAAACTGGACATGGCAGAAAACAGCATCAGGTAGCAATGTTCAGAGCACGAAATCAACATGCTACAGGAACTTAACATAGCAAAACAAGGAATCGAGGTGTTATACTAAATGCACATGACAAAAGTCCCTTACTGACCATAAGCCAAAAAGGACCAGAAGATATGATGGGAAGCATGTAAACATAACAAGTTTCGTTATCAGGTTTCAGACTTGGCAGAAAACAGAGCATGGCAGAAATATTAATATGTAGGCCTCTTTGTGAGTTTGATGCACTCAGTACAGAGCAATGCATGACAAACCAAGCATACCTATAACAATATGGCATGTTTATGAAGCTAACCATGGCAAGAACAATTGCATAGCATGTATGGATCAACTACAATATGCTTGGCAAGATTGCATATCATGCTAAGAATCTGCCAGAAATATTTTATAGCAAAAGCAGGGCAAGATTGAGTCATGCTATGGCACGCCATAATTGCAAACAATTGCAGGAATGGATCAATTACAACTATATCTACAAAACATCCTTACGGAACATCTCCAAGATATGCATGGATCTCTCTGTAGCATCAAGTTTACAGGGCAACAAAATTACAGCGGACAAGGACAGAGAAATCACCAAGTCCCTGAAATCAGAAATATTACGGGACCTACTTTGCATGCTTGTGCTAGTCACCACAGAGATCACAAAAATATATGGACTATACCACTGGAAAGATGGCATGGCATACTTCAAAACACATATAGAGCTCATGCTCAAAAGATGCACAGAATAAATGATACAAAAATGACAAATCTCCAAGTTCTGATAAGAACCAGAGAATAACAGCAACTAGCCCTCTAATAAACATGGTGCAATTGAAGAAAATGAAGAGCATCACATGGCGAACAATTTGACAGATTATACGCGCAAATCGGAGCTACATGCAAGAAGTTATAGCATCGGGAACAGGAGCACTGGCTGATAAAATTCCAGACTTAGAAAATATTTGGGGTCGAGGGAAAGTCAACGGGAACAGTGCCGCTACAAGATCCGATCGGGGCTCGGGCTCCCGAGGTCGCTCGCCGGCAACGGGAGAGGCGAGGGAGGCCGCGGCGGCCGGAGGAAGAGGAAGGCGCCGGG